>NC_083405.1:2879647-2959196 GCF_020745735.1 Hemiscyllium ocellatum
TCTTTCTCACTCTCGCCGACCACCCTCTCTCGCCCACTCCCTCTCACTCTCTCGTCCCGTCCGTCTCTCTCTCTCTCCCCTTCCTCTCTCTCTCTTGCACCTCCCTCTCTCTCTCTCGCCCAATCCCTCTCTCTCTCACACCCCTTCCTCTCTCGCTCGCCCCCTACCTCTCTCTCTCTCGCCCCCTCCCTCACTCTCTTGCCCCCTCCCTCACTCTCTTGCCCCCTCCTTCACTCTCTTGCCCCCCTCCCTCTCTTGCATCCCTACCTCTCTCTCGACCCCTCTCTCTCTCTCGCCCGGCTCACTCACTCTCGCGTCCCCTCCCTCTCACTCTCACCCTACCCCTCTCTCTTTCACCCCCTCCCTCTCTCTCGCCCACCTCCCTCTCTTGCCCCCTTCCTCTCAATCTCTCGTCCCTTCACTCTCTCTCTCTCGCGCCCACTTCCTCTCTCTCTTGCCCCTCCCTCTCTTTCTCTCGCCCACTTCCTCCCTCTCACTCGCCCCCTCCCTCACTCTCTCTCACCTGCTCCCTCTCTCCTTCACCCCATCCCTCTCTCTCTCGCCATCTACCTCTCTCTCTCATCCCGCTCCCTCACTCTCTCGCCCCCTTTCTCTCAATCTCTTGCCGCCTCCCTCCCACTCTCTCACCTCCTCCCTTTTACTCTCACCCCCTCCCTCTCTCTCTGTTGCCCCCATCCCTCTCTCGCACGCCCCTCCATCTCTCTCACGTCCCCCTCTCTCATGCACCCCTCTGTCTCGCACCCTCCCTCTCTCTCTCATCCCCTCGCGCTCTCTTTCACTCCTCGCCCACTCTCTCACCCACCCCCCCTCTCTCGCACCTCTCCCTCTCTCTCTCGCCCCCTCCATCTCTCTCTTTCACCGCCTCTCTCTCTCTCAAATCGCCTCCTCTCTCTCTGACCCCCTCTCTCTCACTCTCTCACCCCCCCTTTCTCGCCACCTCCCTCTCTCTCTCACGCCCCCGTCACTCTTAACCCCCCTCTCTCTCTCACCTCTCCCTCTCTCTCTTGCCCCCTCACTCTCTTTCTCTCGACCCCCTCTCCCTCTCTCGCCTCCTTTCTCACACTCTCGTCCCCTCCCTCTCTTGCCTCTCTCCCTCTCTTGAACCCTACCTCTTTCTCGACCCCTCCCTATCTTTCTCTCGACTGGACTCCTCACTCTCTCGCCCGCTCCCTCTTACTCTCTCTTCCCCTCCCTCTCTTGCTCTCTCTTCGCTGACCACCCTCTCTCGCCCCCTCCCTCTCACTCTCTCGTCCCGTCCGTCTCTCTCTCTCGCCCCTTCCTCTCTCTCTTGCACCTCCCTCTCTCTCTCTCGCCCACTCCCTCTCTCTCTCTCACCCCTTCCTCTCTCGCTCGCCCCCTACCTCTCTCTCTGGCCCGCTCCCTCACTCTCTTGGCCCCTCCCTCACATTCTTACCGACTCCCTCTATTGCCCCACTCCCTCTCTTGCATCCCTACCTCTCTCTCGACCCCTCTCTCTCTCTCTCTCGCCCGGCTGCCTCACTCTCTCGTCCCCTCCCTCTCACTCTCACCCTACCCCTCTCTCTTTCACCCCTCCCTCTCTCGCTCTCTCTCGCCAACCTCCCTCTCTCGCCCCCTCCCTCTTAAACTCTCGTCCCTTCACTCTCTCGCTCGCGCCCCCTTCCTCTCTCTCTTGCCCCTCCCTCTATTTCTCTCGCCCACTCCCTCTCTCTCTCTCGCCCCCTCTCTCACTCTCTCTCACCTGCTCCCTCTTTCCTTCACCCCATCCCTCTCTCTCTCGCCATCTACCTCTCTCTCTCATCCCGCTCCCTCACTCTCTCGCCCCCTTCCTCTCAATCTCTTGCCGCCTCCCTCCCACTCTCTCACCTGCTCCCTTTTTCTCTCACACTCTCCCTCTCACTCTGCTGCCCCCATCCCTCTCTCGCACGCCCCTCCATCTCTCTCACGCCCCCCCTCTCTCATGCACCCCTCTGTCTCGCACCCTCCCTCTCTCTCTCATCCCCTCGCGCTCTCTTTCACTCCTCGCCCACTCTCTCACCCACCCTCCCTCTCTCGCCCCTCTCCCTCTCTCTCTCGCCCCCTCCATCTCTCTCTTTCACCACCCTCTCTCTCTCAAATCGCCTCCTCCTCTCTCTCTCTCTCACCCCTCTCTCTCACTCTCTCACCCCCTCTTTCTCGCCACCTCCCTCTCTCTCTCACGTCCCCGTCACTCTTAACCCCCCTCTCTCTCTCTCACCCTCTCCCTCTCTCTCACACCCGCCTCCCTCTCTCTCTCTCACCCCACTCTTTCTCAACCCCTCCCTCTCTCTCTCGCTTGCCCCCTCCCTCTCTCGCCCCTCCTGCTCTCTCTCGCCCCCCTCCCCTTTCTCTATCTCACCCCCTCCCTCTCTCTTTCGCTGCCTCCCTCTCTCCCTCACGCCCCCTCACTCTTATCCCCTCCCTCTCGCTCTCACCCTCTCCCTCGCTCTCTCTCACCCGCCTCCCTCTCTCTCTCGACCCCCCTCTCTCTCACCCCTCTCTCTCTCAACTCTCCCTCTCTCTCTTGCCCCCTCACTCTCTCTCTCGACCCCCTCTGCCTCTCTCGCCTCCTTCCTCACACTCTCGTCCCCTCCCTCTCTTGCCTCTCTCCCTCTCTTGCACCCCTACCTCTTTCTCGACACCTCCCTGTCTTTCTCTCGACTGGATCCCTCACTCTCTCGCCCCCCTCTCACTCTCAATCTCCCCCTCTCTCTTTCACCCCCTCCCTCTCTTGCTCTCTCTCGCCGACCTCCCTCTCTCGCCCCCTCCCTCTCACTCTCTCGCCCCTTCCTCTCTCTCTCTCGCCCCTTCCTCTCTCTCTCTCTCACCCCTTCCTCTCTCACTCGCCCTCCACCTCTCTCTCTCGCCCGCTCCCTCACTCTCTCACCCCCTCCCTCTCAATCTCTTGCTGCCTCCCTCCCGCTCTCTCACCTCCTCTCTTTTTCTCTCACTCCCTCCCTCTCTCTGTCGCCCCCATCCTTCTCACACACACACCCCTCTTCCCCCCTCTCTCTCGCCCACTCCCTCTCTCTCTCACCCCCTCGCACTCTCTTTCACTCCTCACTCACTGTCTCAACCCCCCTCCATCTGGCCCCTCTCCCTCTCTCTCTCGCCCCCTCCATCTCTCTCTTTCACCACCTCTCTCTCTATCTCTCCTCCTCCCTCTCTCTCTAGATGTCCTTTCTTTCGCTCTCACCCCTCCCCCTTTCTCTCGCCCCCTCCCTCTGTCTCTTGCCCGGTCCCTCTTTCACTTGCCCCCTCCCTCCCTCTCTCTCAGACCCCCTCTCTTTCTCTCTCTCTATCACATCCCCCTCTCTCTCCCTCCCTCCCTCTCTCTCTAACCCCCTCCCTCTCTCTCTCGCCCACCCCCTCCCTCTCTCGCCCCGTCCTACTCTCTCTATCTCTCGTTCCCCTCCCTGTCTCTCTCTCGCCCTCGCACTCTCTCTCTCTCGCCCCCTCCCTTGATCTCTAGCTCTCCTTCCTCTCACTTTCACCCCTCCCCTTTCTCTCCCCCACCCTCCTCCTCTCGCCCCCTCCCTCTCACTCTCTCATCCCATCCCTCTCTCTCTCACCCCCTGCCTCCCTCTCTCACCCGCCTCTCTCTCACTCTCTCACCCCTCTCTCTCTATCCCCCTCTCTCTCTCTCTCGCCCGCCCCCTCCCTCTCTCACCCCCTCATGCCATCTCTCTCTCTCGCCCCCTCCCTGTCTCTCTCTTGCCCTCTCCCTCTCTCTCTCTCGCCCCTCACTCTCTCCCTCACCCCCTCTCTCTCACTCTCTCACGCCCTCATTCTCTCTCATTCTCACCTCCTCCTTCTCTTTATCGCCCACCCCATCCCTCTCTCGCCCCCGCCTGGTCTCTCACTCTCTCGCCCCCTCCTGCTCTCTCTCTCACTCGCTCCCTCCCTCTCTCTCTATCTCGCCCCCTCCCTCTCTCTCTCGCTGCCACTCCTGTCTCTCTCGCCCCCTCACTCGCGCCCCTCCCTCTATCTCTCACCTTCTCCCTCTCTCTCTCTCGCCCACCTCCCTCTCTCTTGACCCCCCTTTCTCTCTCACCCCTCTCTCTCTCACCTCTCCATCTCTCTCTTGTCCCCTCACTCTTTCTCTCTCGCTCCCTCCCTCTCTCTCTATCTCGCCCCCTCCCTCTCTATCTCGCCCCCTCCCTCTCTCTCTCGCTGCCCCTCCTCTCTCTCTCGCACCCTCACTCGCGCCCCCTCCCTCTCTCTCTCACCTTCTCCCTCTCTCACTCTCTCTGGCCCACCACCCTCTCTCTTGACCCCCCTGTCTCTTTCACCCCTCTCTCTCTCTCTCACCTCTCCATCTCTCTCTTGTCCCCTCCCTCTTTCTCTCTTGCCCCTCTCCCTCTCTTGTCCCCCGCCCTCTCTCCCTCACCCACCCTCCCTCTCTCTCTCACCCCTCTGCCTCTCTCTCTCGTCCCCCTCCCTCTCTCTCTTGCCCCACTCGCTCTCACTCTCTCGTTCCCTCCCTCTCACTCTCCCCCTCCCCCTCTCTCTTTCACCCCCTCACTCTCTTGCTCTCTCTCGCCCCCTCCCTCTCTCTCTCACCACCTCCCTCTCTATCTCATGTCCTCCCTCTCTCTCTAGCTCTCCTTCCTCTCGCTCCAACCCCTCCCCCTTTCTCTCGCCACTTCCCTCTCTCTCTTGCCCGCTCAGTCTCTCACGTGCCCCTCCCTCTCTCTCACGCCCACACTCCCCCTCTCGTCCCCTCCCTCTCTCTCTCGGCCCGTTCCTCTCTCTCTTGTCCCTCTCTCTCTCGTCCTGTCCCTCTCTCTCTCTCGCCCACTCCCTCTCTCTAGCCCCCTCCCTCACTCTCTCTCACCTCCTCCCTCTCTCCTTCACCTCATCCCTCTCTCTCTCGCCCCGCTCCCTCACTCTCTCCCCCCCTCCCTCTCAATCTCTTGCCGCCTTCCTCCCGCTCTCTCACCTCCCTCCTTTTTCTCTCACCCCCTCCCTCGCTCTCTGTCGCCCCCATCCCTCTCTCTCACGCCCCCTCTCTCATGACCCCCTCTCTCTCTCTCGCCCCCCTCCCTTTCTCTCTCCCCCTCACTCTCTTTCACTCATCGCTCACTCTCTCACTCGCCCCCTCCCTCTCTCGCCCCTCTCCCTCTCTCTCTCCCCTCCATCTCTCTCTCTCTCTATCTCGCCTCCTCCCTCTCTCTCTAGATGTCTTTCCTCTCGCTCTCACTTGCCTGAGCTGGGAATACACTGGTGAAGGTGAGAGATATCAGTTGTGGTGTATAACATACACATGATGCCTTGCAGTTATTCCCCACACTGTGTCACACAGCAGGGTCCTCCGTTGACATGAAAAGCTGTGAATGACACGTGGATCAGCATATTGGAGACAACATTTCGACACAGACACAGTTCCCCATTATTAGAACAAACACCACCAATGATGAATAGCCTCAGAGAGAAGCAAACAATGGAGGGTTGCCGTGGACTCGATAGGTTGAACGGTTTCTATCGGCACGTGACTGACATCCCACGTTGCTGCTGTTCATTTCCATGTCTCTGGGACAGAGCGGCTGAGGGAGAAACAATGGCTCGCTTTTAACCCTCCCTTCCTCTTTGCACTGCATGCAGCCCCGCCCCTCAGGGCTGTGGGTTTGGCTCTCATTGAGTGAGGGTTTCACTTGGAGCCTCTTCATCTGGGACAGCTGGGGCTCAGATGTTAACTGCTGAAATAAACAGCAGGTTCGTCCGATTGCTCTGGTTTCCTCCCACTGTCCAACGATGTGTAGGATGTTTGGGTTATCCAAGCTGAATTGACCATAGTGTTCAGGGATGTGCTGGCCAGGTGGATTGCCCATTGGAATTGCAATGTTATGGGGTAGGGTAGAAGGCTCTGATGATCAGTGTGTATGTGATGGGCTGAATGGCGGGCTTCCACGCTGTCTGGATTCTCTGATAATTCTATTAGCTTTAAAATAGTTACAGAATATAATAGACCAGATCAAATAGGTAGCCTTCTAAATTGAACAATTTCGATGGCACAAGGTGAGAACTTTCAAAATTTGTTTGCGGGAGGTTATTCCCAGGGAAAGGGACGGCTGGAAATTGGGAACATAAGAACATAAGGAAGAGGAGCAGGAGTAAGCCATCTGGCCCCTCAAGCCTGCTCTGCCATTCAATAAGATCAGGGCTGATCTTTTCATGGTCTCAGCTCCACTTTCCTGATTACTCAGTCCTAAATCTGTTCCCTCTTATTTTAACGTTATGATCTCTATTTTCACCCGGCCCCAGTGGAAATAACCTCCCTGCTTCTATTTTATCTACTCCCTTCATAATTTTATTTTTGCTATGCAACCTCCCATTCTTCTAAATTCCAATGGGTCTCGTGTCAGTTTTCTCAATCTCTCCACATACACCAACCCTCTAAACTCCAGGCTCAAACTAGTGACCATCATCTGCACTCCCTCCAGTGACACTACATCCTTACTGAAGTAAGGAGACCAAATCAGTACACAATACCCTAGGTGTGGCCTCACCAGCATTTTTTTAGAAATCATGGCATCACATTTGCAGCTTGCCAATCTGTCGGACCTGTCCCAGAGATCAGCAAATTTTAGTGAATTATCACAAGAGCATTTGCTATTTCCACCCCCTCCCCCACCACCATCTCTTTTAGCCCCTGGGATGCATTATATCAGGGGTCAGAAGACACATCTACCTTTCGGCTGTTAGCTTTCCCAACACTACCTCTTTACTAAGAATAATTGATTGATTGATTTGATGTCCACATTTGCCATTGCCTCCATAGGCCTGTAACAATTAGACAATTTGAGTACAGAGACAGCATGTTCCTGTTCAGGCCAAGGCTCGGAGGTGTAGAGAATGCTGCTTAACTAGAGAAATTGAGGCTCTGGTCAAGAAAATCAAGGAGGGATATGGCAGGCACAGACAGCTGGGTTTGAGTGAATCCCTGAAGGAGTATAAGGACAGTAGGAGTATACTCTTTGAAAACCAGGAGAGCAAAAGTGACATGAGATAGCTTTGGGAAATTGGTTTCAGGAGAATCCAAAGCAATTCGACAAATATACTAAGGACAAAAGAGTAACGAGGCAGAGAATAGCGACACTCAAAGACCAGTAAGGCTGTCTATGGAACCACAGGCGGTGGGAAAGATTGTGTATTTCACATCGGTTTTTACGGAAAAAAATGATCTGGAAGTGAGAGAGTTTGGAGAAATAAGTAGTGATAACTTGGCAATTGTTCATATTACAGAGGAGGAGGTACTGCATGTCTTAAAATGCATAATGGTGGATACATTCCTGGAATCTGATCAGGTGTATCCCAGAACTTTGTGGGAAGCCAGGAATTTGATTGCTGGTCTCCTCGCTGAGACATCACCACAGGCAAGGTGCTGGAAGATGAGTGCCATTATTTGAGAAAATTAAAAATCACACAGCAGCAAGTTATAGCCAAACAGATTTAATTGGAAGTGTGGACTTTAACCTGGTGTTGTGTGATTTTTAACTCTGTATACCCCAGTCCAACACTGGCACCTCCAAATCATTATTTGAGAAAGGTAGTGAGGAAAAGCCAGGCAACTATAGACCAGTGAGCTTGTAGTCAGTGGCAGGCAAGTTACAGGAAGGGATTCTCAGGGACAGGGTTTACATATCATTGGAAAGGCAAGAAAAGATTAGGAATAGTCAGCATGGCTTTTTGCATGGAAATCATTAACTTGGACTTGAGAAAGGCACAAGGTTCCACCTAACAGACTGGTTAGAAAGTTCAACACCATAGAATACAGGCGGAATTAACTATTTGGATACCAAATTGGCTGGAAAGTCAAAGAGGCATTGACATACAATACAGAAGCAGAGACCCTTTGGTACAACCAGTACATACTGACCAGATATCCCAATGCAATCTAGTCCCACCTGCACCCGGTCCATATCCTTCCTATTCATTTACCCATTAAGATGCCTTATAAATGTTGCAATCGTCCAACCTCCACCACTTCCTCTGGCAGCTCATTCCATACAAGTACCACTCTCTGTGAAAACTTTGCCCCACAAGTCTCTTCAAAGTCTTTCCCCTCTCACCCTAAACCTATGCCCTCCAGTGCTTGGATCCCCCACCCCAGGGAAGAGACTTTGTCTATTTATCCTATCCATGCCCCTCATGATTTTATATACCTCTATAAGTTCACGTCTCAGCCTCCGACGCTCCAGGGAAAACAGCCCCAGTCTATTCAAACTCTATTCAACCCCCAGCTGAGCTCAAGTACTTCAATCCTGGTGACTTTCTTGTAAATCTTTTCTGAACCCTTTCAGGTTTTACAACGTCCTTCCGATAGGAAGGAGACCAGATTTATACGCAATATTCCAACAGAGGCCTCACCAATGCCCTGTACAGTTGCAAGATGACCTCCCAACTCCTGTACGCAATGTTCTGAACATATGCCACCTTCACTACCCTATCTACTATGGCTCCACTTTCAAGGAGCTATGAACCTGCACTCCAAGATCTCTGTTCAGTAACACTCCTCAGGACCTTACTATTAAGTGTATAAATCCTGCTAAGACTTCCTTTCCCAAAATGCCACACCTCAGCCCATTCACCCATCTGATCAAGATCCCCTTGTATTCTGAGGTAATTGTTTTCACTGTCCACTACACCTCCAATTTTGATGTCATCTCACTAATTACACCTCCTATGTTCACATCCAAGTCATTGATAAAATGAGGAAAAGTAGTGGATCTAGCACCGATCGTTGTGACACACCACTGGTCACAGGCCTCTAGTCTGAAAATCAACCCTCCACCTCCACCCTCTGTCTTCTGCCTTTGAGCTAGTTCTGTATCCAAATGGTTAGTTCTCCCTGTATTCCATGAGCTCTAACCTTGCTGAGCAGTCAGTGTCGTGGTGGAGGGTGCGGAGCTATGTTTAGCAGATTTACAACAGACACCAAAATTGGAGGAGTAGTGGACAACAAAGTTACCTCAGAGTACATTGAGACTCCGATCAAATGGGCTGAGGAGTGGAAGATGAAGTTTAATGTAGATAAATGTGAGGTTCTGCATTTTGGAAAAGCAAATCAGGGCAGGGCCTATACACTTAATGGGAAGGTCCTTGGGAGTGTTGCTGAACAAAGAGATCTTGGAGCGCAGGTTCATAGTTCTTTGAAAGTGGAATCATAGATAGGCAGGGTAGTGAAGAAGGAGTTTGGTGTACTTGCCTTTACTGGTCAGTGCATTGAGTACAGGAGTTGTGACGTCATTTTGCGGCTGTACAGGACATTGATTCAGCCACTTCTGGAATTCTGCTTTCAGTCCTGGTCTCCATGCTATCGGAATGATATTGTGAAACTTGAAAGGATTCAGAAAATCTGTGCAAAGATGTTGCCAGGGTTGAGGGATTGAGCTATAGGGAGAGGCTGAATAGACTGAGACTGTTTTAACTGGAGAATTGGATGTTGAGAGATGACCATAGAGGTTGATAAAATAGTGAGAGGCATGAATAGTGTTAACAGCCAGGGTCTTATTCCTGCTTAGGTGAGTCCAAAGCTAGAAAACACAGGTGTGAGGGAAAATATTTAAAAGGGGTATTAAGGGCAAAGTTTCAAGCTGAAGTGGTAATTGTATGGAATGAACTGCCAGAGAAAGTGTGGAGGCTGGTACAGTTACAACATTTAAAAGACATCTCATCGGATATGTGATTGGGAAAGGTTTAGAAGGCTATCGGCCAAGTGCTGGCATATGGGATGAGATTAATTTAGGATATCTGGTCGGCATGGACAAGTTGAACTGAAGGGTCTGTTTCTGTGCTGTACATCTCTATGGCACTAATAAATTAACATTAAGATAGGTTTCTCTTTTATAGAGAGTTAGCAGAAGGTCAGATAATTCTCCTTGGAGTTGGAAAGGTTAAGTAGTGATTTCAACCAGGAGTTGATTTGTTTCCAGGGTATTTCATTTACAGAGAGACAGAGTGAGAAATTCTTAGTGTCACAATTTTTAGTAACTATTTTCAGGTAACTGGCAAAGAACGCAGAGGAAAAATGTGAAGATTATTTTACTTACTAAAGTCTGAGCATCTGGAACAGTTTGAAAGATAGCTGCATACAGATTCAATAGTCATTGTCAAAACAATTTGAAATTTAATTTTTTTAAGGAAGGATTTGGAGGACTATGTCCAAATGGAAAGTGAATTGGAACTGACTGGCACCATCTCCAGAGGGAGAGAATACAGCCCCAATGGAGTGAATATCCCCCAGCCCCTGTGCTCTGTGATACTGACCCATTCACTGTGAATGATGAAGCTAATCACAGTGCAAAGCTGTAGAGATGTAAAGCATGAAAATAAACCCGTTGGTTAAACTGGTCCATGCTGACCAGATATCCCAACATAATCTAGACCCATTTGCCAACACTTGGCACATATCACTCTACACCCTTCCTATTCATATACCCATCCAGATGCCAAATGGCATAATTGTACCAACATCCTCCACTTCCTGACAGAAGATTCCATACACGCACCAACCTCAGTGGAGGAAAAAATTGCCCCTCAGACCAATTTTAAATTCTTCCCCTCTCATCTTAAGCCTATGCCCTCTCATTCTGGACTCCCTCACCCCAGGGAAACGACCTTGTCTATTTATCCTATCCATGCTTCTCATGATTTTATAAACCCCGATGAGGTCACCCCTCAGCGTCTGATGCATCTGGGAGGATCCCACCACTCAGGTCACAATGGGGCCTGATTAATTGACACAGCTTCAGACCAATAGAACAGTTGGCGTTATCCTCCAACCAATGGGAGTGAATGAGGGGTGGGTCCAGCAGGCCAACACATGACCATCAGATTTGCAGGCGCAGTGGCACTGTGAGGGGGGACTGAATGTGAAGAAGTGGGAGAGACAGCAGATACTGGGAGAGAGATGCAGTCAGTGTGGACTGGGAGGGTTGATAAACGCATTTTCTGTCGGTTGGACCTGAGTTAGATACTCCGGGGAAATTAGAACCAAAAGAACAGTGGATGCTGTAAATCACACACAACAACCAGAAGGTACTGGAAAAGTTCAGCAGATCTTTCAGTATCTGTGTAGAGAAATTGGTTCGCATTTTCGATCCAGTGACGCTTCCTCAGGAACTGATGTTACTGAGAAAAAAAATGCCGGTTTTTCTGCTGAAGTAGGGGTTAAGGAGTAAATGATAGCTGGCGATAGAGTCCAAAGAGAGAGATAGGAGCAGTTGGACAAAGGAGTGGATAACGATCTGACGAGGGTGGGTGAATAGCTGTTTATGGGGACTGTTAGTGGCTAACCATAGGTAGTGTGCAATGGCAGGCTATGTAATAACAAGGCCTGGTATGTGGGGTAGGGGAAAAGACACCAGGACGTGGGAGAGTTCAGGACCTAAAATTATTGAATTCAATGTTGAAGCCAAAGGATTGCAGAGTCCCCGATTGGGAGATGAGGTGTTGTTCTTCCAGATTGTATTAAAGTGTGGTACTGGAAAAGCACAGCAGGTCAGGCATCATCCACGGAGCAGGAGAATTGACGTATTGGGCATGTAAGCACTTCATTAGAAATGTGGGAGGTGGAATACGGCTGAGAGATAATTAGGGAGGAGTGTTTGGGGTTGGGAGGAAGGGAGCTAGGGAGGCAATAGGTGGTTGTAGATGGAGGGTAGTGTTGAGAGGGTGGAATGGATAATTGGAAAGGAAGATGGACAGGTGGGACAGTTCAATAGGGTTGTGCCGAGTTGGAGGGTTGAATCTGAGATAAGGTGGGGGAGGAGAGATGAGGAAACCTTCATGCCGTGTGGTTAAAAGTTCCCAAGGTGGAAGATGAGGTGTTATTCCTCCAGGTGTCAGGTGGCTCGGATTTGGGGGTGGAGACTTGCATGTCCTTGGCAGCGTGGCGGACGGCGGGGGTGGGGGCTGGGGGGCGGGTAGCTGAAGTTGTCGGGCAGAGGGCGATGGAGTTGGTTGATGCATGTGTCCCAGAAACGTTCCCTGAAACATTTCGCAATTTGGCATCCTGAGAGCAAAGGACACAATAGGTGAGGTGTTTGAGTGGGCAGGGAAATCTATGCTGGATGTGGGAGGATCCAGTGATGCCTTGGATGGAGGTGAGGGGAAGGTGTGGGCACAGCTTTTCTACCTCTTGCAGTGGCAAGCGAAGGTGCCTGGAGTGGAGGATGGAATGGTGGATCTAACGTGGAAGTCACAGAGAGTATAGTCTCTGTGGAATGCTGAAAGGGGTGGGGAGGGAAATATATCTCAAGTGATGATATCTGATGGTGGAAATAACAGAGGAAGATGCGTTGTATCTGGGTGGAAGGTGAGGATGGGGAGATTCCATCTTTGTTGCATCTGGAGGGGTGGGGTTCAAGGGCAGTGATGTGGGAAGTGGAGGAGATACACTGGAGGGCATTGTTGATCACATGTGAGGGGAAATTGCAGTCCTTGAAATAGGAAGCCATTTGGTATGTTCTGAAGTGTTCTGCCAGCTTGCATCAAGCTTCACTGGAACACTGCAGTAAGCATGAGACAGAGATATTGGACAGGAAACAGTCTTGTGTGTTAAAGAGCAGGCAAATTGGAGCTCAGGGTCTTTTTTGCAGGCACAATGCAGATCATCAGCCACCATTTCCAACACCACCACTGAGATGCTAGAAGGTTACTGTCTCCTCCATTAACAGCTTCCCACCTTCCCACTCCTTTATCTTTCCAAATGTTCCTGTCTCTCTTTCGACTCTGTCCCCACCTAATATTTACTCTTTAACCCCTATCTCCTTCAGTCCAAATATGTGTAGGTCAATTGAATTGGCCCAGCTAAATTTCCTGTAGTGTTCAGGGGTGTGCATTAGGCTGGGGAAATTGAGAATAATAGGGTAGGGGAATGGGTCTGGGTGGGATGAACTTCGGAGGGTGGGTGTGGAATTGTTGGGCCAAAGGACCTGTTTCCTGTAGGGATTCTAATTTCTCCACCTGTCATCATTTCTGAGCTATGGTCATTGGACTTGCGATGACCCTTGGAGTTTGCAGGAGACGGAAACGGGAAAGGAGAGAGTGGCAGCAGAAACCGGATGAAATGTATCAGTGTAGACTGGGAGGGTTTAGTTACACTCTGTGCAGGTCGTTAGTTTGAATTAGAAACTCTTGGTTTGCAGCAAAGGGAAAGATGGTTGGGCCTCAGGCAGTGAGAGGTCCTGGGTTATGGCCGCCATCTTTTTGAGGGGCAAGGTACAGCAAGGAGCATGCACGTGTCCTCTTCCTTGGTGGGGTGGTGGGATTTGAAGAGGAGCATTTACACATCAAACACACACCAAAAGAAGTGTTTGTCTTCACTGTTCATCTTGCACTGACTGTGAGCTTTGTTCATGAATTCATTTTTTAGGGTATTAGTTGAGAATAATTGAGAATAATTTGGAAAGATAAAGGAGTGGGAAGATGGAAAGCTGTTAATGGAGGAAACATGAACCTTCTAGCACCTCTACAGTCAGCGGAGTCATCAGGATCTGAATATTATTGGCATTTAACTGTGGAACGAGAAAGGTTTGTCTGTTCTGTCTGTGGGAAAATATTTTCAATATTTTTGTCAAGCGAAAACCAGAAGGATGTTCAAGTTCATGATTAGATCACCCTTGGGGTATGTGTTCAATTCTTGGCCCTGCAGCTGTGCAAGGAGGTATTGGCCTGAGAGAGAACACAGATTTATCCAAATTACACCTCGTCTCTTTACATGAACTATCAGATTTAGTCCCAATCATCCATTTTATAATGTTAACCTGTATACTTCCAATTCCCTGCAAACTTCTCACTGAAATTCCTTGTGGACTCAAATTCCAGCGCCATTTCAGGTGGAACGTTTCAGATTCTGACAACTGTCTGTTCATTCAGAAACTACTGAATGAACTACTACAGGCTAAGGGTAGTGCAGGTGTGAGCAGACAATGAAAATGACAGAGCTGCACTGTCAGTGCTGCTTGGCTCAATGAGAGTGTTTAGGAGTTGGGTGAAAACAGAGTAACTTACGACAGTGAGAAGGTAAAGCTGAAACTCCGTTTTATTTGAGGCCATTGAGAAATTCACAGTCCCAATAGGAATAGCCAATTTGTCAGTGATACTTGCGGAGTATTTAAGTTTTTTAAGTATGACAGTAAACTTAAGTAAAGGTGTTTTTTAAAATTATAATAGACATGTTTGGAGTGAAGGAATGTTGCTCACTCATTTAAATTCTCTTAATGGGAGTAACTAGATGAATCTAGGGAGATGTTGTGACAGGAGCCCTCAGACTGTGCTGTGTTCCTCTTGCACAATATGGGAAATAGGGAGGCTTCCAGTGACCCTGACGGCTATGTGTGCATAAAGTGTGTCCATCTTCAGCTACTGGGAAACTGCTTTTCAGAGCTGGTGCTGTGAGTGTACTGTGGCGTATCTGCAATGCTGAGAATGTTACGGACAGCATGTTTCGTGAGTTAGCCACACTGCAGTTGAGGATTACACAGGCTGAAAGGGAATGGGTCACCATCGGATCAAGCAAAAGGCTCAGGAAGGGAGTGCAGGAATCCTCAGTGGTCATCCCCTTCCCAAAGAGATACTGTATACCACATGGGATTCTGTTGTAGGGGTTACAGGTGGGCTGGCCTCTCAGACGAAATCAACAATAGCCAGGGTCATGACACCACAGACAGTTGTGCTGCACTGAAGTGGAGGAAAGTACCTTGTGCTCGGTAGAGCTTGAATAAGAGGATAGATCAGCTGGCTGTGTGGCTGGGCAAATGGTGCACCAGCGAAGGGTTTAGGATCTTCAGGCTCTCGGACTGTTTCTGGGTTAGGTGGAACCTATACCAGTTTGACCGGTTACCCCTGGGCAGAGCTGAGACAAATCTGGTGGGGGCTTTTGCTAGTTCCATTGGTGAGGTTTTAACTAGTCTGGTAGGGGGTATGGGAACTAAAGTGTAGGCTTAGATGGGTCAGATTCAGATTAGGGAATGGGAGGTAGAATATCAGTGATGTAGTCAGTGGCTCAGAAAAGCAAAGGAATGAAGGATTAAACGAGGATTGAGTCTCTCTTCATACATTAGACTTGACATTCCAGGAATCAGAGACAACAAAACCTGGAGCTGTACAGCTCTATGACTCTAAGTGTTTCAGCAAAATGGTGTAAATCTGCAATAAAAACAAAATGTGCTGGAGATCCTCAGCAGGTCTGGCAGCATCTGAAATGGTGACAGATGCAGGAAACATTGCAGCCTTGAACAAGTGTTCAGATGATTACACCAAGCATTACAATATCGTTTACACGCTGAGTGCCAGATCGTGGGACTAGAATAAATAGGTGCTTGATGACCAGCTGGGCTGGAAAGTTGATGTTTCGGGTCAGGACTATGTAATAGGACTGACCAAGGGTTCTGACCCAAAACATCAACCTTGCTGCTCCTCTGATGCTGCCTGACCTGCTGCACTTCCCCAGGTCCACATTGTATAGACTCTGACTTCCAGCATCTACAGTCCTTAACTATCTCCACATCCCAGGGGTCAGTCTGGTGACCCTCGTTTACTCTCTCTCAGTAACCAGGATAGCCTTCCTTGGGAAAGTGGAACAAAGGTACACACAGTACACAGGTGTGGTCTCACCAAGGCCCTTCTCGAAAGGGACCCTGCTCCTGTACACAGAACCTTTCACTGGGAAGGTCACGCGTCATTTACATTCTCCACTGCTTCCCAATCCTGCCTGCTTCTGAAAAGAGGGAATTGCAGAGAAATACAGAATAAAATGGGATCAGAGTCTGTGGTATAAAAATGTTGAACTCAATGCCCCCATTTTATCCATTCTGGTCATCAAGCACACGTGCCTGGTGTAGTCAACTAAACACTTCTTCAAGGCTGCAATGTTTCCTGCATCTGTCACCATTTCAGATGCTGCCTGACCTGCTGAGAATCTCCAGCACAGTTTGTTTTTATTGTAGATTTCCACCATTTTACTGAAGCACTTATAGAGTCATAGAGTTTTACAGCACGGAAACAGACCCTTCAGTCCAACTTATCCATATCTATCAGATATCCTAAACTGATCAGTCCCATTTGGGAGAGTTGGCCTGTATCACTCTGAAAACTTTCTATTCATGTACCTCTCCAGACGCCTTTTAAATGTTGTAATCCTCCATGCATTCATTACTCCTTTGGCAGCTTATTCCATACAAACAGCAACCTCTGAGTGAACTGTTTGCCCCTCTGATCCCTTTTAAGTCATCCCCCTCTCACCTTAAACCTAATGCCTTCGAGTTTTGAACTTCCTGACACTGGGTGGAAACAAAGACCTTGGTTATTCACCCTGTCTGTGCTCCTCTATAAGGTAACCCCTCAGTCACTGACGTTCCAGGGAAAAAGCCTCAGCCTATTCAACCTCTCCCTTTAACTCCACAGTCCTAAGAATAACCTTGGAGATATTTTCTGAAACTCTTCTCGTTTGGCAAAACCAAGTCATAGAGATGTCTGGAATGGAAGCAGAACAGAATGGAAGCCCACGCAGACACACAGAACGAGAATGTGCAAACACCACGCAGAGAGTGCTATCAAACCCAGGTCCTTTTGTTGATCAGTGCACTGACCAATACAGGTCAGCATACACAATGAGACCTTGTCTGTTTACCCTATTCCTGTCCCTCCTGATTTTATAAACCTTCTATAAGGTCACCCCTCTGACGCTCCAGGGAAAACAGATTATTTAACCTCTCCCTGTATCTCAAATCCTCCAATCCTCGTAACATCCGTGTAATCGTTTCTGATGCCTTTCAAGCTTCACTATGATTTTGATAGGAAGGAGACCATAATTGCATGGAATATTGCAAAAGTTGTCTAACTAACTTCCTTGCAGCCTCAATATGATCTCCCAACTCCTATACTCAATGCTCTGACCATGAAAGTGTACAAAAAGCCGCCTTCACTATCGTATCTATCTGAGACTCCACTTTCAAGAAGCTATGAACCCGCACTCCAAGGTCTCCTTGTTCAGCAATGCTCCCGAGGACCTGCTAAGATTTGAGTTTCCAAAATGCAACAACTCACATTTTTCTGAATTAAACTCCATCTGCCACTCCTCAGCCCATTCGCCCATTAGATTAAAGTCCCGTTGTACTGAGGTCTTCTTTTTCACTGTTCTCTACACTTCCAATTTTGGTATCATCTGCAAAATTACTAATACCTCTATGTTCACATCCCAATCGTTCATATAAATGATGAGAAGGAGTTGACCCATCACCGATCCTTGTGACACTCCACTGGCTACAGGCGTGCAGTCTGAAAAACAACCTTCCACCACCACACTCTGCCTTCTACCTTTGAGTCAGTTCTGTATCCAAATGGCTAGTTCTCCCTGTATTCCATGAGATCTAACCTTGCTAACTAGTGTCCCTTGGAGAACCTTGCCGAACGCATTACTGAAGTCCATGTAGATCATGTCCACTGCTCTGCCCTCATCAATCCCTTTGTTGCTTCTTAAAAAAAACATTCCCACCCGGTGAAATGAGGAATAATTTCTTTGCTCAGGGGCCAAAGAATCTGTGGCATTTTCCAGTAACCGCTGTTGAGACTGTGTTGTTGGGTATTTTCAAACTGTGGCAGATAATTAATCAGAAAGATGATGAAACTTTTTCGACTTAAGTGAGCAGAAAGGAGTTGAACATTATCAGATCAACAATGAGTTCGTTGAATGGTGGGGCAGACTCCATGGGCTGAATGGCATTATTCCACTTTGTTTAAAATTTGGCCTAAAGCCTTATTTTATTCAAAAGTTCAGCATTGTAAGGGGATGGGATGAAGTGATAGAAAAAGTTTTATTAAACAGATCAGACAGAACAGGAACAAGGCTCATAAGCTCAGGAAGAAGAAACGTGCTGTGACCTGGGGCAACAAATGACATTGGGCACAGCGCAGGTGGCTGTGTACAGAGGCTGTGATCACTGAAGAAAGTTGGTAGACCTTATACAGTTGGCAAGTCAGTGATCATGGTGGATGTTGGATCCTTGTATGATTCACACACAGCAGACATTTGTGGAAGAATGAAAGGTCCGTTTCATTGGAGAAGTTTTCTGCGTTTCCAATTCCAAGTGACTGATTGAAATACTCATCAGATCATTGTGTGAAGTGTTAGGTTAAAATACTCATGTACAAACCAACTGGATAAACTTTTGCTCCCGATCTCTTATTATTTGTTTCTCTTTCGTTTAATGTAAATTCATAGAAAG
The DNA here is from genome assembly GCF_020745735.1 of Hemiscyllium ocellatum. Taxonomy (NCBI): domain Eukaryota; kingdom Metazoa; phylum Chordata; class Chondrichthyes; order Orectolobiformes; family Hemiscylliidae; genus Hemiscyllium; species Hemiscyllium ocellatum. The sequence continues at coordinate 2,897,896 of NC_083405.1, forward strand.
ACAAAATGGAATATGGGGTTTTGGCGCAGAAGAAAAATGCGCTCCTTATCATTACACCAAATTAATCTACAACTGAATAGAATGCCTGCTCTCACTCGTCATTTCGACTTTAATGTAGTATCGATTATTCGTGAATCTCCCGTGCAGTGGAGGGCAAGAATAAGATTCTCGATCCAGTGTATACCAGAGGTGTGAGGTGCAAAGAAAAACTGCTGGAGCAGTTTGTGAAGTTAGCAACCAGAGTGTGACTCGAACCCGTGAATGTACAGTGGTATAACAATCCAATACCATAATCCCTCGTTCTCCTCTGCACATTTTGCTGATGATTGACATGTGATCTCATCAGATTACACTTTAGACATTGTTTCCCCGCAACTTCCGACCGACTACGCCTCACCTGTGCACCTTAACCGAGCCAGACGCTGTCTCTCTCCTTGTGAAATTTATTCCTTTCATGTCACCAAATGTGCTTTTCCAAATATTTTGAAAAACAGATTCTAGAGTGACAGCGATTCTGTTTTCATCATTTCTTTGTCCTTCAAAGGTTTTATCAAAGGTGTTGAATGCCTAACGCCTAGATGTTTACTTACTTAAAAGAGGGAATATTTCACCTATTTACTCTGTTCAAACATTTCATAACCTGATAAAAACCAATTAGGTCTTCTGTGGTTCAGGGATAACTGTCCTCAATTTTCCAAGAAGACAAGTGAATAAAATCTAATCCTCAGTACACCCCCATCAGCATCTTCTCTAACGGCTTTACACCCCAGTAAACACCGTCATTATCAATTCATAGAATCACAGAATCCTACAGTGCAGAAAGAGCATTTCAGTCAATCGAGCCGGTGTCGACTCTCTGAAGAGCATCTCACCCAGACCTAGCTCCCCTCCCTATTTCCTTATATTTCACCTGAAGAAGGGGAATCCCTCCCCCTTATGATTTCAAATAAACCTGTTGGAGTATAACCTGATGTCCTGTGACTTCTGACCTTATCCCCGTGTTACCCATGGCTAATTCATCTAACTTACTTAATTCACTCCCTGGACACGAGAGAGCAATTTAATTTTGCCAATCAAACTAACCGTCCCTCTGAACAGCAGTGCAAATTACTGAGACAATGTTCCATCATACTGAGCAAATGCTGTATCATTTTTTAATGGTTTCATACCCTGGTAACAGCTTCATCAAAACAAATGAACCCAAATTCAATGTATCGAAACGCTGCTCTGTCTCTTACAGTTTCATTCATGCTGCGGGAAATGTTTCTGCACTCATATTTGAATGCGTTTATGTTGTCTCTTCCTCAGCTTCCTGCTTCTAGTAAACACTTCAATCCAGAACAAGTCTGTCAATGCTTTTCATTCCAACACAGTCACAAGGTGACGTTTGCAGAAGGCACGTGCACTGACACTGCCTCCCTGAGAGCTGCAGTCCTTCCTCACTTTTATTCAGGCGTGATATGCCCCATCGAGAATGGAAGGACAGGTATCAATACCCCCGCTTGGGAATGGAGCGACAGTTTTAAAACGTTTACACTGTCCCCAGTGGAAAATTGAGCCCTGTGGCAGGCGGGGACACTAACCATTATACTACCCAGGACAAGAGTGTCAAAGGAGGCCCTTCAACCAAATGTGGCCACACTTGTCAAAAACAACTGCCTAATGAACTAAATCTCATTTCAGAATGCTTTCCCCACAGCCTTATATGTCTTGGCATCAAAAGTTCACATCTGAATATTTATTCAGATTATAAGGGTTTCTGCCGCTTTGGAAAATGCAGGCAGTGTATTCCAAATTCCAACTACCCACTGGCTGATGGAACTTTTTCGCACATCTTTCCAAACCTTTCTGTCTTTCTCCTTAAGTCTCTGGCCCCTGCTGATCGATCCCTCCATCAATGGGAAACTCGTTCAGTCAACCCTGTCCATACCCTAACTCAATCATGTCTCCTCTACATCTCCTTTGCCCTGCGACAAACATCCACTCTGTCCTGTCTTTCCTCACAACTGAAACTCTTCAGCCCAAACAGTATCCCGGTAAATATCTCCTGCAACTTTCTCAGTGTGGTCACATCCCTGCGATAATGTGACTTGCAAAACTGCACACAAAACTCCTGCTTGAGCCTAATGAGCATTTGTTTTAAAATTTCTGGATTAGTATGAGGGCGATTCTGGCTAAGCAGAATTTATTACCCGTTCCGAATTGCCCAGAGGGCAGTTGAGACTCAACCATATTGTTATGAGTCTGAAGTCACATGCAGCCCAGACCAAGTAAGGATAGCAAATTCCATCCCGAAATGACATTAGTGAAACAGATCTTTTTTTCAACAATTGTCAATGGATCTATAGGAGTCATTAGATTCTTCCTTGCAGATTTTTTAAAATCTAAATTTGACAATCATGGCATGGTGGGATTCAAGTCCGAGTACCCAGACTATTACCTCGGTCTCTGGATTATCAGTCCTATGAAATTACCACGAGACCAACGCAGAAAGCCATAAAAGCTGATCTTTTCCAATAAAATCTCTTTTCCCCAAAACTGCCTTGGGTATTTTCCATGAGCCTGACGCTCCAATTGTCTCTGGCTTATGTCAGTAAAAGCTGCTACATGGGGATTAATTTCACAACCGTCGTATCCAAATGGATCGATTTGTTTGGAGGTTCCGATAGTGGAGTTTGGGCACGTTCACCCAACAACAGTAACCGCAGCACAGTCAGAACAGTATGAATGTGAAAGAGAGTGATTGATTGTGGATTGCCACAGGGAAATGGGGGAGGGACGGAAAGGAGGTTTAATGATCGTGGGATGGAGAGAAATCTCCGACAGCGGGTGTGTTTGAATCCTGCTATATGAAACACAGAGATGTGAGAGAGCGGAATTTGAAGGTAAAACAATTAATTTCTTAGCGTGTGTCACAAAAAAGACAGCGGAGAGAACACTTAGTGCTGTGATTTGGTTTCAAATCGAGGTTGCTGTGGTCACAATACCGACAACCACGATCACAGCAACCACTGAAAAGGATGCTTGCAAGCAGCGATAAGCATACTAGAAGAGAAAATGTTCGGAAGAACAGCAAATGTACGATATCAGTACCCAGCGAAGAGTGACAGACTTGTGGGAACTGAGAATGAGCTGAATCTTTCAGTTCGATGTCCCCAGAGGCTGTGGAGATCCCTTGAATGAGAATGTTGAAGAATGAGATTGATCGATTTCGACAAAGCATCAAAGACTCGGGGTCAGTACAGGATATTGTTGAAATGTATTTCTTCAATAGCATTTTAGCTTAACATCAGCACAGCCACCCAGATCCAACCGGAAGTGGGGACGGGAATGAGTGCGCAGAGTTACTCTCTGGCTCCAGCGAAGCAATAGGTGAGCGTGCTGTCCTTCTATGATGGTGTAGAGGCACAAGAATTTCCTCGGTTGAGTGTGCTCCTGCTCAAGGGAATGGTTGTCCCCGTTTATACTATCATAGCGATTTCTGGTGCATCTTTCCAAGACAGCTGAGTGGCACAAGTGGAACGTGTTGAGCCCTTAACTTTGCAGTGGTGGGTTTAAAAGATGATTTTGCGATTTGGATCTGTGTTTCCGACACTGGCGGTGGCAGCTACATTTGCTTGCATCAGCTCAGTATCAGTTTCTTCCACACAGTCAAGATTTCAACCTGGAGAAGGTGATGTTGGGGTGATATTTTAAATTAGTCATCCTTGGCGACTGGAACACGGAAAGGGTGATGTTTAAGTTCGACGAATAAAACCTGAAATGCAAGCCTGACCTCAGAAACAGAGATCATGACTTTAATTTCCTGCAATCCCATTCATTCATGTCCCTTATGCAGGGGATTCTACCATCTTCACCCAGTCCTGCCAACTAGAGACTCCAGGACCAGACAAATCATGAGCTGACCTTTAATCCAGGAATCCCCATCGTGTGGAGAAGCAGTCTAGTCGGCCCTTCCAGTCCACACGGTCCATCCGAAGCGCATTCCACCAGAGCCCATGGTATTCCCTCTCCCATTAGCCTGCATTTCCCGCTGTTGATCCCTGTAACTGGCACATCTTTGGTCAGAGAGAGAAATAAAAATACAAACACGCAGAGAATGTGCAGACTGCCCACAGACAGACACCCGAGGCTGGGATCGCACCCGGGTGTGTGGTGTAGCTAGACAGCAATGAACGAGGGGCGAAAAATAAATGTTGTCCTGACCAGTCATAATCGCACCCTGTGGGTGAATGAGAAATAATGAAAACACATTCACAACATGAAAAACAGGATTTGTATCTGTGTGGACACAATTTGAAAGGATCGTTCACCCTTGGTAGAGAAAAGGACGCTGATACCACAGACAAAGCAGGGCAATGTGGGAACTGCTGGAAGGGATTCAATTACCCACAAAAATGGAAACTCATTTAATCAGTAAAACTGGGGAGAGACCGTTCACTAGTCCCATGTGTGGGAAGGGATCACTGAGCAAAACAACCTCCGGAGACTCCAGCAGGATTACATATCCCATCAGGTGTTCGATTATGCTGTCCCAACCAGCTATTTGATCCATAGCGTCAATCATAGAGTTATACAGCATGAAGGCATACAGGCCCATCAGTCCAACCAATCCATGCTGAACATACTGCCAAACTAATCTAGTCCCATCTGCCTCCTCCTGTACCCGCGGAGTGGTTATAATGCCCTTACAGTTTTATTACTGTGTTGTTCATCTAAAAACCCAGGTAATATTTTAGGGACAAAGGGTTCAGGTCCTGGCATGACAGATAGTGGAGTTTGAATTCAATTAGCACCTAGAATTGAAGAGTCTCGTGATGACCTGAATCAGTTGTGTGGAAAATCCCATCTGATTCACTCATGCCTGTTCGGGAAGCAAACTGTCATATTCACGTGCTCTGCCCCACAGGAGACTCCAGGCGGATAATACCGTGGCTGACTCTTAAATGTCCTCTGGGGAATAACCGATGTACTAGGCATGAAGAAATTTATTTTAAAAATTCAACTTTCCCATTCATGTTTGGAATCAATTGTCCACTAAATGTTGCAAACGTACCCTTATCCATCACTTCCTCAGCAAGTTAATTGCACACGTAAAACACCTTACCTAAAAAAAAGCCTCACATGACTTTTTTAAAAAAAATCTCTCTCTTTTCATCTTAAACATATGCCCTCTATCCTTGAAATCCCCATCCTGGCAAAAGGCAGCTATCGTTAACTCTAAATTGACTCTCAATAATTCATAAACTTCTGTCAGGTCGCCGTTCAAACCCCTAACCTAGAGTGAAACGAGTCTCAACTAGGAGAAAGTGAGAACTGCAGATGAGAGATCAGAATCGAGAGTGTTGTGCTGGGAAAGCACGGCAGGACAGGCGGAATTTGAGGAGCAGGAGAATCGACGTTTCGGGAAGAGCCTCATGAACGACACTTGCGCGAAAAAAAGTTATACTCCAGCTCCTCGGATGCTGCCTTACCTGTTGTGGTTTTCCAGCACCCCATCTCGAATCTGAAAATAGTCTCAGTCTATCCAGCCTTTCATTATAACTCAAACCTTGCACACACATGCGTGCATACTTTTCCGAACCTGCTCCAGCTGAATAATATCATTCCTACAACTGGGCTATCAGAACTGGACATAATATTCCAGACGAGGCCTCATCAATGTCTTGCAAAGCTTCGACCTAACGTCCCATCTACTATACACAAAGGGACTGAACAATGAAGGGAAGTATGTTCAATGCCTTTGAACCATCTTGTCTGTAGGTGATGCAAACTACAAGGAATTATGTACCTGCACCCCGAGCTTCCGTGTTCTCCAACACTACTGGAAGCCCTACTCTTTTTGTTGCACCAAAATGCAATACCTTTCATTTATCCAGATTGAACTCCATGTTACATTTTTCAGCCCAACGACTCATTGGATTAAGATCCTTTTGAAACTTAGCTAATCCTTCTCACTGTCTGCAATTCTGGCTTCGCCTGCAAACCTACGATGCATGCCTGCAGTGAGTTCCACTGTTTTCTCATATAGATCAATGACTCATATTTACTTGGAGTGGCGGTGATTTAGCAGTGTGCAGATTATACAACAGTTAGTCATGCAATTAACCATGAGGAAGAAAGCTGCAGACTGCAGGGAGGAAATGAAAATGGTGAAAGCAATTCATTCCAGGCAAGGTGGTGATAGTGAAGCATGTTCAAACTTCAAACCAGCCTGCCCATGTTCCAGGTGTGGCACTCAGCTAGTCTCAGCAAGATGCACTGTAGATTGCTCTAAACGGGAAAAAAAATTCCCTTCTGCCCCGCCTTTGACCAGGAGCACTCCCAACCTCGGAATTGCTTGCGCCTCTAAACCATCATAGAAATACCGTGTTTTCACCAGTTATGTCACTGAAGCCCTCGATCATCTGTGCGCCCTCATTCCCATCCCGACTTCTAGTTGGATCTTCGCGACTGCGGGAATCAATTCCTTTGATTCTGGGGTTGGGAATTGGGACTATGTGGCAGCAGTAGTTACTGCCTTGTGGGGGAACCACATGACTACATGACTAATTGTCACATGATTTGCAAACTGCTAAATGATGGCCACGATAAATAATTAAAAACCGTTGACCTATATGAGAAAACAATAGAACTCATAGAAACCATGGTTCATAAGCTTGCAGAGGACAACAGAATTGGAGACCGTAAAGAAGGTGATCTAAGATTCCAGGAGGATCTTAATCCATTGCGTCTTTGGGCTGAAAAATGTCACATGAAGTTCAATCTAGATAAATGGAAGGTATTGCATTTTGCTACATCAAATAAGAGTAGGGCTTCTACAATTCATGATCGGGCGTTGCATCGTGCTGTGGAACACGGAGGCCAGGAATGCAAGTACATAATTCATTTTAGTTTGCTTCATACAGAGACAAAATGGTTTAAAAAAATGTTGCTCAGTCCTTTGAGCGTAGGAGTTGGTACGTTATGTTGAATTTGAATAGGACATTGGGTGATGCGTCTTCTGAAATACTGTGTCCAGTTCTTGTCGCCCAGTAATAGCAAGGAATTATTCAGCTGGAGTAGGTTTAGAACAGATATACCAGCGTATGGCTAGTGGGGCAGGTTTGTGTTATAACGAAAGGCTGGATAGGCTGAGAATATTTTAACTCGAGCACTGGAGTTTGAAAGGCGACCTGATAGAAATTTATAAATTATTGAGAGTTCGGATAGAGTTAACTGAACTGTCTTTTCTCCAAGGAGTGGCACTTCAAGACGAGAGGGCAAATGTTTAAAGTGAAAAGAGGGATTTAAAATAAGACATGAGAGGCTTTTTAAACAGAGGATGGTTTATGTATGCAATTCACTTCCTGAGGCAGTGTTGAATGAAAGTACATTTACAATATTTACAGGATATTAGGATCGATAAATGAATTGGAAAGTTTCAGTGGGATTAACAAAAGGGATTCATTCATGCCGACGACATAATTTATTGCCCAGAGGGAAGTTCAGAATCAACCACGGTATAATGGATCTGGAGTAACATGCCAGCCAGACCAGATAGGTATGTCACTCTCCTTCCCTATCAGTCACTAGTGAATCAGATCGACAACAAGTGATTCAACATCACCATTAGACTCTACGGACTTATTTAACTAAAATTTCAGCATCTGCCATGACAGGGTTTGAACCCGTGTCCACAGAATTATACCTGGGCATTCATATTAACAATGCAGTAATAATATCACAAGGGCATTATTAACCCACAGCAGTTACAAGAGCCGTCAGATGCGACTCGTTTAGTATGAGCTGGTAGGAGCGAAAGGCCTGTTTTCATGCTGTGTGAGTCTGTGACTTTGACGCTATGAAACTGGCAGCTGCTTTGGATTAACAGCAGCGTTGACAGTTTAATTGATCTCCTTCTGGGATATGTAATCTTGCTGGTAAATCTGGAGGTTCTCTGCTCATTGAGCCCGTCCCACACACGGGATTGTGAAATATTCTGTCCCCAGTTTGACTGAGTAGATGAGTTTCCACTGCAGCAGGTATTTGAATTCCACATTGCGCTGGTTTCTCTGTGATATCGGTGTCCTTGTATCTACCCAGGATGAACGATTGGTTCAAATCATGTCCATGCAGGCGCAAGTCCCGTTGTCCATGTTGTGAATATGTTTTTATTCTTCCTGATGTATCCACTGGGTGTGTATGTCGCTGGTCAGGACAGCATTTGTTGTTCTTCCTGATTCGCTGCTGTCTCGCTGCACGGGAGACATGGATTCTCTCCCAGTCTCGTGTGACTGTGTGCAGTTTGCACATTCTCTGTTTGTTTGTGTGAGTTTCCTCCCACAGTCTGAAGGTGTGCAGGTTACTGGGATCAGCCATGGGAAATTAAGAGGAACGGAATAGGCATGGAGTGTGGGTCTGATAGGATGTGCTTCAGAGGGATGGTGTCGACTGGAAGGGCCGAATGGCCTGCTTTCCCACACGGTCGTCATTCTCGGATTAAGGGTCAGCCATTTTGTTCAGGTCCTGGAGTCACAAGGAGGCAGGATTGGGTAAAGATGGTCGCATCCCCTGCATAAGCGACATGCATGAATGGGATTGCAGGAAATTAAAGGCATGTTCTCTGTTCCTGAGGTCAGGATTCCATTCCAGGTTTTATTCGTCGAACTTTAACATTACCACTTCCTTGTGTGAGTCCCCAAGGATGACTGATCCAAACAGGAAAATGAAATTTCGAACCTTGCCACCCCAAAGTTAAAGTCTCCACAGGCTTTAGAAGCGCCAATTGGCTGTCTCAGCAACCCTCTGACGACCCCTTCTCCCGCCTCCAACGCACCCATCCAACTGGACACCCCGTGCTGGCCTCTTACCCGCCCTCGATCTATTTATAGCGCCGCGACATCAACCGACCCAACATGTCCACCCCTCTCACCCACTCCAACCTCTCACCCTCAGAACGTGCAGCCCTCCACTCCCTCCGCTCCAATCCCAACCTCACCATCAAACTGGCAGACAAGGGAGGTGCGGTAGTAGTTTGGCGCACCGACCTTTATACAGCTGAGGCCAAACGCCAGCTCGCGGACGCCTCCTCTTATCGCTCCCTTGACCATGACCCCACCTCCCACCACCAAACCATCATCTCCCAGACCATCAATAACCTCATCACCTCAGGGGATCTCCCATCCACCGCCTCCAACCTCATAGTCCCACAACTCCGCACCGCCCGTTTCTACCTTCAGCCCAAAATCCACAAACCTGACTGCCCCGGCCGACCCATTGTCTCAGCCTGCTCCTCCCCCACCGAACTCATCTCCGCGTACCTCGACACGGTTCTGTCCCCTTCAGTCCAAGAACTCCCCACCTACGTTCGGGACACGACCCACGCCCTCCACCTCCTCCATGATTTTAGCTTCTCCGGTCCCCAACGACATATCTTCACGATGGACATCCAGTCCCTGTACACCTCCATCCCCCATCACGAAGGACTCAAAGCCCTCCGCTTCTTCCTTTCCCGCCGCACCAACCAGTACCCTTCCACTGACACCCTCCTTCGACTGACTGAACTGGTCCTCACCCTGAATAACTTCTCTTTTCAATCCTCCCACTTCCTCCAAACTAAAGGAGTTGCCATGGGCACCCGCATGGGCCCCAGCTATGCCTGTCTCTTCGTAGGATATGTGGAACAGTCCATCTTCCGCAACTACACTGGCACCACCCCCCACCTTTTCTTCCGCTACATCGATGACTGTATTGGCGCTGCCTCGTGCTCCCACGAGGAGGTTGAACAGTTCATCAACTTTACCAACACCTTTCATCCCGACCTCAAATTCAGCTGGACTGTCTCAGACTCCTCCCTCCCCTTCCTAGACCTTTCCATTTCTATCTCGGGCGACCGACTCAACACAGACATCTAGTATAAACCGACTGACTCCCACAGCTACCTGGACTACACCTCCTCCCACACTGGCCCCTGTAAAAACTCCATCCCATATTCCCAATTCCTTCATCTCCGCCGCATCTGCTCCCAGGAGGCCCAGTTCCAATACCGTACAGCCCAGATGGCCTCCTTCTTCAAGGACCGCAGATTCCCCCCAGACGTAATCGACGATGCCCTCCACCGCATCTCCTCCACTTCCCGCTCCTCCGCCCTTGAGCCCCGCTCCTCCAACCACCACCAAGACAGAACCCCACTGGTTCCCACCTACCACCCCACCAACCTCCACATACAGCATATCAACCACCGTCATTTCCTCCACCTCCAAACGGACCCCACCACCAGGGATATATTTCCCTCCCCTATCAGCGTTCCGCTAAGACCACTCCCTTCTTGACTCCCTCGTCAGATCCACACCCCCACCAACCCAACCTCCACTCCCAGCACCTTCCCCTGCAACCACAGGAAATATAAAACTTGCGCCCACACGTCCTCCCTCACTTCCCTCCAAGGCCCTAAGGGATCCTTCCATATCCGCCACAAGTTCACCTGCACCTCCACACACATCATCTATTGCATCCGCTGCACCTGATGTGGCCTCCTCTACATTGGGGAGACAGGCCGCCTACTTGTGGAATGCTTCAGAGAACACCTCTGGGACGCCTGGACCAACCAACCCAACCACCCCGTGGCTCAACACTTTAACTCTCCCTCCCACTCCACCGAGGACATGCAGGTCCTTGGACTCCTCCATTGGTAGAACATAACAACACGACGGCTGGAGGAGGAGCGCTTCATCTTCCGCCTGGGAACCCTCCAACCATAAGGAATGAACTCAGATTTCTCCAGTTTCCTCATTTCCCCTCCCCCCACCTTGTCTCAGTCGGTTCCCTCAACTCAGCACCGCCCTCCTAACCTGCAATCTTCTTCCTGACCTCTCCGCCCCCACCCCACTCCAACCTATCACCCTCACCTTGACCTCCTTCCACCTATCACATCTCCATCGTCCCTCCCCCAACTCCCTCCTCCCTACCTTTTATCTTAGCCTGCCTGGCACATTCTTCTCATTCCTGATGAAAGGCTCTGGCCCGAAACGTCGAATTTCCTGTTCCTTGGATGCTGCCTAACCTGCTGTGCTTTAACCAGCAACACATTTTCAGCTCTGTCTCAGCAACATGTACTGTTTATGGTCATAATATTATAAATGGGGGCAAGTATTCCCTTCCGCCCTGCTTTTGACCAGGAACTGTCCCAACCTCGGAAATACATGCGCCTCTCTCCCGTCATTCCATCCCAGTTTCCAATTGGATCTTCGTGCATGCTTCACACAGTTTCTCTGATTCTGGGTCTGGAACTGGGATTATGTATGATTGCCTGCAGCAGGTACTGCCTTGTGTGAGCAAAGTGATGAAGTAGCTGATGTTCAACTATAATGTTATTGAAGCATACGTTTCAACAATATTCTGCACTCTCCGAAGAATTTGGAGAGTTTCATTAGTCCATTTCTCCAGTGCTCTCATTCATGAAATCTCCACAGTTTCTGGGGACGCTAAAGTTAATGAGTCGGTTCATTCTGCGTTCCCACATGCCTGTCGCTAAGTCTTGATATTGTACCATCTTCCTGACATTTCCTCTGCTACCATACTAGTTGCAGTTTGCAAGCGTGGTGTGTGGAATGCTATAACAGTTCAGTAGTTCACATTCTGCGTTGTGATTGCAGCGACCTCGGCTCGAATCCACATCATGGTGGTCAGTTCTCTCAAAGTTTTACTTTTGGTGAAACATGGTCAGAAATTAATCGTTTTTACAAAATACCATTCTCCGAGTTGATGATCTGTTTTCCATCGAATTTTGTTCTCTGATATTTCTGCGTTTCATGTATCAGGATTTAAACCCAAAAGTTCTCTCAGATTTCTCTCCCTCGCACTCTCCATAACTCTCTTTTCCGTCCCTCGTCCCATTTGACTGAAGCATTGCACAATCTAACATACACTTTCACGTTGATACCATCCAGTCTGAGCCGTTGCACTCACTGTTGCCCCAATCTCTTCACTGGCACCTTCAAATCATTCGATCCGTTTGGATATCGTGGCTGAGAGATCAATTCTCTTTTAGGAGTTTTACTGACATGGACCAGAGATTATTGGAGCGTGAGGCTCAATAAAAGGGCGGAGGGAATAACTGGCGAAAAGAGACTCTATTGGAAAAGATCCTCTATGAGGGCTTTCTGCGATAGCCTAGTGGTATTATCGCTGGATTGTTAACACAGCAAAGCCAGGTAATGTTCTGTGGAGACGGATTCGATTCCCACCACACCACGACGATGGTAGCATGTGAATGCAATAAATGCATAGAATTAGGAATACGTTGTCTGAAAAACCCATCTGTTTCACTGACGTCCTTGAGGAAAGGAAACTGCCGTCCTTATCTGGTCTGGCGTACACATGACTCCAAACCGGAAGGCAATAAATGCTGCAGAGTTACCCTCGATGCTGTTACAGAATGGAAATATGTTAATTCGGCTCAGTGCTAGAATTGTCCAGGGATGTGATCGCACTAGGAAAGTTGCAGGAGAGATTCACTCGGACAGTGTCTAGGCTGAAGAGTTTCAGGCATGAAGGGAGACAGGACAAACTGGGGTTGTTTGTCACCGTGCAGAGGAGTTGGGGTATGGATAAGGTAGACTGAAAGAAGCGTTTCCCATCGCTGGAAAGAACGATCACAGGGGGACAGAAATTTAAGGAGCAAGACAGAGAGTCAGTGAAAGTGCAAGCACGTGACTTCCGCAACCTGCACCTTGTGTCTTTATAGGACTCTAAACCATTTAATAGAAAGAAGGAGGAAGCTGAGGAAGAAACAGGTTAAACCAATTCAGGTGGGATCGCAGAAACATTTTCCACAGCATCATGAGGAAAACTGACAAACGGCTCTGAGAAAGAGTTTGTCTTTCAGAACTGTTAGTTCACAGAGATGTTTTTGTTCCAACTAAGCCCTTAAGAAATTGAATAACAATTTAACTGAAGACTTGAAATGTTAGAACACACCAGGCGATGAGTCATGTGCTGGAAACTGTGTTTACAAGCCAGATGTTTGATGACTGATACTGATACAATAGGCTGAAGGGCCTCTCGCCATGCTCTAAAAAACTCAAAAACTGTCATTTTTTCAACTGAACAAAATAGGCAAAAACAAAGTCATCAAGAAAAGTTCCAAGCATTGCATATGGCTTCCTTGGTGCGCAAGTGCTGAAAATTCAGCTCTTTCACTGCTATTTCCCAATGTTGATTTCCCGTCAGGGAAAAAAATATTTGTTGTTCCTTATGAAAATCTTAAATTGCACATGAGTTCCTGACATTACAAAACAGCAAAGGTAGCAGTTCTGTCAGACTCAGTGAGAATTTCATATTGGAGATGAAATCAAATGGGAAGAAACTCTGAAATCAGTTGCCTTTGCCTGCTCAGACTCAGTACTACTAATATGATCCTTATTGAAACATACAGTTCTTTTTTCAATGATTTAATAAGTTGGATGCAGAAAGTTTGGTTTTGTGACCAGAGTGCCTCATATCGAATGATTTGGAGGTGCCGGTTTTGGACTGGGGTATGCAAATTTCAAAATCACACAACACCAGGTTATAGTCCAACAGGCCTAATTGGAAATACTAGCTTTAGTACTGCTGCTCATTCATCAGGTGATTGTGGCGTAAACAATCGTAAGACACAGAATTTATAGCACAAGTTTACAGCGTGATGTAACTGAAATTATACATTGAAAAATACCTTGATTTTCACTAAGTCTCCGATCTGTTAGAATGACCATGTTAGCTTCACTTCTTTCATATGTAAAGTGCAAAAGTTGTTATTTTAAAGTTTCATTCTCAGGTGAAGTTCAACAACTGGCGTCTGCCCCCGTGTGCTGCTGTCTGTTCCATAATGTTTAAACTGATTCTAATTTATAAATATGCGTTACCAGAGACTTAGATGGATTCATGCAGTTTTTGAGCAAAGTACAATGTAACTCTGCAAGTACAAATTCACCCCACAAACGTATGTGTGTGTGTGTGTGTAGGAAGGTCTCTGTTTGTAGATAGGGCAATGGGATTACCTGTACTTTGACATGAACCCAAGGACTCGGCTGAGGCCATTCCCATGGGTACCGACTTTAACTATCAACCTCTGCATGGGCACTTTTAGCTGCTGTCTGTTCCGAAGCCCGCCCTGGAGGATTGACACCCGAAGGTCCGAGGTCGAATGTCCTGGATCACTGAAGTGCTCTCCAACTGGGAAGGGGCAGACCTGTCTGTTGATTGATGTGCAGTGCCCATTCCGTTGCTGTAGCCTCTGCTCGGCTTCACCAATGTACCATGCCTTAAAGCATCCTTGCCTGCAGCCTGTTTTTTTTAAATTTAGCGTCAGTCTGAACATTATGGCATGGACGCAGCACACAGGGACTAACACTGTCAACAATTTATCTGTGATGACACTAATTGGTAAAGTTCACCTGAGAATGTAACCGTTAAAAGGAAGTTTTTTTGATTTACATAAGAAAGAAGTGAACCTAACATAGTCATTCTAACAGTTGGGAGATTTAACAAACAATCAAGGTATTTTTCAATATATAATTTCAGTGACATTACATTGTAACTTTTTGCTATAAATTCTGTGTCTTATCACTGTGTATTCCACAGCCACCTGATGGAGGAGCAGCTCTCCAAAAGCCATTGCGTCTATTTAACATGTTGGACTATGACCTGGTGTTGTGTGATTTTTAACTTTGTATTAGAATGCTGATCCCACAATTAAAATAGAGATGAAGAAGCATTTATTCTCTCAGATCGTTCTGTATCAGTGGACTTTCTTGTAGCAGAAGGCTGTTGAGGAAGTGTCATTAGGTATAATGAGGCTGAGATCTGCAGATCTTCAAACAGCAAAGACACAAAGCGTTATGGGGAAAGGCAAGAAAGTGCAGTTCAAGGTTATCAGATCAGACATGAAACCATTCAATAGCGGAGCAGGCTTGAAGGTCTGAATGGTGTCTATGTGTTCCTAAAATTGTTGGCCTTAATATGAAGCTGCAAAACCGACCTGAGTAAAACGTGCCAAATTTTAAAAAAGCGTGGACCCCCCGAAGCACTGAACTGAGGTGAAATGTACAAAGAACAGCACACGAAGAGTAGACAATATTGGGTAATTGATCCGTAGTGATCAGTATACCAAGGTAAACAGGAAAACCGATATTCAGTATCTACATTGAACCTGGCTCCACGAGGCATGTAGTTAACTCTCACAAACCACTATTCCCCTTCCGTTTTCCTGACGCCCCATCCGTTCTTGTTTTAAACTGATTGAACATCAGGCAATTGCAGATAACATTGCTGATGTGGAACTGTAGCATATAGAACATAGAGCATTACAGCGTGGTACAGGCCCTTCGGCCCTCGATGTTACACCACCCCGTCATACAAAGCTGAAGTCCATCCCATCTACACTATTCCATGCACGTCCATATGCCTGTCCAATGACGACATAAATGCACTTAATCTTGGCGAATCTACTACCGTTGCAGGCAAAGCATTCCATACCCGAATTATTCTCTGAGTAAAGAAACTACCTCTGACATCTGTCTTATACCTATCTCCCCTCACTTTAAAGTTGTGTCCCCTCGTGTTTGCCGTCCCCATACTTGGAACAAGACTCTCCCTGTCCACCCTATCTAACCCTCTGAATATCTCGTATGTCTCCATTAAGTCACCTCTCAATCTTCTTCTCTCTAACGAGAACAGCCTCAAGGCCCTCAGTCTTTCCTAGTAAGACTTTCCTTCCATAGCAGGCAACATCCTAGAAAATCTCCTCTGCACCCTTTCCAAAGCTTCAACATTCTTCTCATAATGCGGCGACCAGAACTGTTCACAATACTCCAAATGTGGCCATACCAGAGTTGTGTACAGCTGCAGCATAACGTCCTGATTCCTGAACGCAATCCCTCAATTAATAAAGGCCAAATCACTGTATGCCTTCTTCACAACCCTGTCAATCCGAGTGGCAACTTTCAGGGAGTTGTGTACATGGACACCGAGATCTCTCTGTTCATCTGCACTCCCAAGAATCTTATTATTAGCCCAGTACTTTGCATTCCGATTACTCCGTCCAAAGTGTATCACCTCACACCTGTCCACATTAAACTCCATTTGCCACCTCTCAGCCCAGCTCTGCATCCTATCTATGTCTCTCTGCGACCTACTACATCCTTCGTCACTATCCACAACTCCACTGACCGTAGTGTGGCCCGCAAATTTACTAATCCACCGTTCTACCTCATCCTGGTCATTTATAAAAATGATGAATAGCCGTGGACCCAACATCGACCCTTGCGGAACGCTGCTAGTAACTGGACACCAAGATGAACATGTTACATCAACTACAACCCTCTGTTTTTTTCAGCGAATCAATTACTGATTCAAACTGCTATGTCTCCCACAATCCCAATCCTCCGCATTTTGTATAATCGCCTACTGTGGGGAACCTTATCGAATGCCTTGCTGAAATCCATATACACAACATCAACTTGTTTGCTCTCATCTACCTGTTTGGTCACTTTGTCAAGAAAACTCAATAAGATTCGTTAGGCACTACCTAACCTTTACAAAACCGTGCTGACTGTCCCTGATAAAATTATTATTTTCTAGATGATTATAAATCCTATCTCTTATAACCTTTTCCAAAGCTTTACCAACAAATGAAGTGAGACTCACGGATCTGTAATTACCAGGGTTGTTTCTCCTACCCTGCTTGAACAAGGAAACCACATTTGCTATACTCCAGTCCTCAGGCACCATTTCAGTAGACGATGATTTCTAGGTCAATGCCACAGGCTCAGCAATCTCTTCCCTTGTTTCCCAGAGGATCCTGGGATAGATCCCATCTGGCCCAGAGGACTTGTCTATTTTCACACTCTGCAGCATTTCTAATACCTCTTCCTTGTGAACTTCAATCTCTTCTAGTCTAGATACAAGTATTTCTGTATCTTCCTTGCCTACATTTTCATTTTCTATAGAGAACACTGTCGAAAAATGTTTATTTAGTGTTTCCTCATGTCTCCTCTGACTCCACACACAACTTCCCACTATTATTCTTGATTGGCCCTAATTTAACTCTCATCATTCTTTTATTCCTGACATACTTGTGGAACGCCTTAGAGTTAACCCTGATCCTTTCCGCCAACAACTTCTCATGTCTCCTCCTGGCTCTTCTGAGCTCTCTTCTTAGCTCATGCAGGGAAACGATTCTGACTGCTGCACAGCATCAATCTGCTTCGAAATATCAGGCAGTCGTTAATATTGATTACTGTAAACGTTAAACTTTAACAAGCCATGACAGTGAAAACATTGAATTCTCATCACTAACCTACCAGGGAAGATTTCTGTTAACACCACCCTGGACACAATTAGATTCGCCATTCTATGCTCTCATCTTCCTGTACATGATCCCATCGGCTCTATTCTGGTCTTGTTGGTTGGTTTACAATCCTGAGGCTATCCAATCATCTTTGCATTCCAGTTTCTAATGCATGAGACCGTCTCTCTGATCTGGATATGTGCTTGCTCAGTCTTGATAACACTGGCCTTGTAAACTAGAAAAGTGCTTGACGTAGGACATTCCTGTTTTTCATTGCAACAACTTGAGGAAACCCGTTCGGCAGGACAGGAAATAGTGGCGTGAGCAATGATTAAGTTTGGCAGCAAGAACGAGCTGAGGCAGTAGAAACTACAGATTGAAGGGGAAACAATGGGCAAGGAACACTGGGACGGGAGGGGCTGAATGCTTCCTTTCTTTACTGTAACCATACACTGGTGTTGAAGTCTGAAATGGGACAATATCATTCAATTCGGTGAAATCTTACTTTCTGCTTGTTTTTTCCCAAGGAATGTGTCATTCTTGGGGAAATGTGTCTGCGTGCTTCAGTCTATGGGTAAAAGTGGGGTTCAGGTCGCTGTCTGAGTGTGAACACGTTTTTCCCATCTCAAACTTTAATTCCATGTATTGTGTTTTTCGAGATTATAACATTCCAGAGAAATTAGCATTCAGATGAACACGTGAAACGTCAGACCTTAAAAGGTAACAGATCAAGTACTGGGAAATGAGATGAAGGGACCTATTTCTGTACTGCAAGCATTTGATAATTCAATCATTTTTGAGGGAAAACATATCTGCAGTGACACAGTTCCAAAAACAGTGTTATGAAGAAACGGTGCAACTGCTTCTGCCCTCATCCCTGGTGGTCTAGTGGTTAGTATTCGGTGCTTTAACTTAGTGGCCTGGGTTTCATTACCGTTCAGGAAATCAGGCCTTCTTGTTGCTGATGCAGAGAGAGCAGCTCTACCAGAAATCTGTTTCATGCCTTAGATCAGTCAATACCCCAGCTCTTCAAAGAAACCAAAAGTGCTTTCCCTCTCTCTGTACAGTCTGACAGTTAATTCTTCATTCTCCTCTGATTCCACTTCCCAAAGAGTTTCAAGATACTGTAAAACCTGAGTCGCAGCTACTTTTTTTCTGTGCTTTTCATACATAGGAGCTGAAGCGATTGAGTGCGTTGGTTTCTGAAAACGAAACGTGCCCATGAGCAATGTATTGGGCTATTCCAGGATTGCCTTCTCTGACAGAACTGGGACATGACTGATGTTGTCTATGGAATGGAAGTGCCAGTGTTTGAGTTGGGCAGACAAAGTTAAAAATTACACAATATCAGGGCATAGTCCACCAGGTTTATTTGGAAGCACTAGCTTTCAGAGAGCCGCTCCTTCATCAGGTGGGTATTTTCTGCAGAAACTTTGTGTGTGTGTGTCAATATGCGCGATATTTTGGAAGATCATCTGGACTTTAACCGACCGTTCGTGGTGTCGATGGGAACATGACTTGGAGGTGTTGGTGTTGGACTGGGGTGGCCAAATTTAAAAATCACACAAAGCCATTTTAGATTCCAACAGTTGACAAAGACCTGATGAAGAAGCAGTACATGGAACACTGGTGCTTCCAAATACACCTGCTCAGTACAGTCTGGAGCTGTGTGATTTTTACTCTGATAGCTCTTGGTCATGTTTAACTGATTGAAGACAGTGAAAGAATTTTCGTTCGTGGAGATGAAAATCTCAAATATTATCCACCTCGGCATAACAAAAATTGTTAGTTTGGATGTGTGATGAATCTCCACAATGCGCTTGCGCCAAGTAAAAGTCGAACTTGCAACCGCCTGATCCATCGCCAGCTATACGAATGGTTGTACCACTGGCCAGACGCACAGCTGAGATTTTACACTCTGCAGAGCTGTGGTGTTAACAAAGACATGAGCAATAACAGTTACAGTCACAAGGTGAACAAAGGACAAGGATAATCACCATCATTGATACACTTCAAATTGTCCTCAAAAAAACTACAATTCACAATCTGATCAGCCAATGAGGTCACTGCTGATCAAGGGAATTGCAATTTCCTTTGCTGCATTTTCACCATAATTTGATGTAAACTCCAGCCTTATCATAAAATCGCATATTCCCATTAATTTTCAGATTTAGATTATGTTAATGACCTGTCCGTATTTGCAGGAAACTGAACAACATGAAATGAGTAAAAACGTCCTTCTGGTGATGTAATCCAGTGCAGAGTCGGCCAGAAAAGACAAGACAAAGACATGAAACATCATTCCCATGTCTGTCTGTACCAATGCGTTTTCTTGTGTTGGATATTTGCAGGACTTGTCTTTAATATCTAAACAATTAATTATTTTCTTGGGAAAGTTTCTTCAGAAATCAATTAACATCTGAGTTGTTTAAACATATTTTACCTCAGATTAAAATAGTTGAATATACCTTCCCCCAGCCTAATGTCCAAATCCTCCCTCCTCTTCCATGTAAATACCAGCTGCTCCAGGTGAGGTTGGAGCTCCCAACCTGACGTTCCCATGCTCCTTGCTGCTCCATGCCAATAGAAGCTGCTCTATTTGAAGTTGGAGCTCCCAGTCTGATGTCTCAATGCTGCCTGCTCCATGTCAATAGAAGCGGTCCAACTGAGGTTGGATCTACCACTCTGATGTCCAAATGCTCCCAGCTGCTACATGTCATTAAAAGCTGGTCCTTGTGAGGTTGGAGCGCCCACTCCGATGTCCAAATGCCCCCTCCTCCATGTCAATAGAAGCGGTACTGATGAGGTTGGATTTATCACACTGATGTCCCAATGCTTCCTGCTGCTACATGTCATTAGAAGCTGCTCCAGGTGAGAGTGAAGCTCCCAGACAGATCTCGCAAAGCTCCATGCTCCATGTCAACTGAAGCTGCTTCAAATTAGGTGAGATCTCGCAGTCTGATGTTTCAATGCTCCCTGCTGCTTCATGTCAATAGAGGCTGTTCCAGGTGAGGCTGGGTCTCCCAGTCTGATGCCTCACTGCTCCCTGCTACTCCAAGTCAATAAATGCTGCTCCCGGTGTGGTTGGAACTCCCAGCCTGAGACCTCAATGATCCCTGGTTCATGTCAACAAACGCTGCTCCAGATGAGCTGGGAGCTCCCATGCCTGACAGCTCACACAAATCTATACCATCATTGAAATAGTGCCCACTGACCTTTTCCACCACTGGAGCCATTGGTGGAATATCAGCATCATGTGAATTTAATATTATTTTTAGTCACCACCGAATCATTATTTCCAAAAGACATTCTTTCTTAAACATTGTTTAGCATGTGCATATTGCAGTCAATCTGAAGTTAGATAATGGTGCTAATTGATGTATGCTCAATAAAATTACATCATATTTTTCATGTTCAGTAACTGCTACTTAGCAAGGACAATGTTTGTGATGAAATCACACTTTTATTCCAGGTGAGAAAATGTGGTTTGTATTATTTAAAATGAATTTGTTCACTGTGTACAATGATCAAATAGATCTCAATTTCTAAGCAAAGTTGGTTACGTTGTCATCCATCTTGACGTGTGGTGACCTCTTCTTTCAAGCACACGGGTATTAGAATGAAACGTATGTTAATGACATGCGTATAAAGACACATTAAATCATTTTTCATGCTTATACTGCATGAATTTGCGGTTATTGATCCACAGTTTCGATTCAGTCCCTACAGTTAACATGCTGACTTCTCCAGTTGTTCATAGTTCAATGTGATGCATCCAGTGCATAATGAGAGGGAGCTTGATTCCCACATCTTGTGTTTATCTGTGCCTTATATACAGCTTTCATCAATGGCGAGAGCAACGGGCGCGGGAAAGGTCAATGTGTAAGTCTCTCCGTGCCCATGCACGGCACCCACATCGTCAATTCTCCACTGTGCATTTACAGCCAGTTCACGGTGCCCCTACACCCACGCCTTGCCAATTTTGAAATATCTCCATTATTTTGTGCTGTCTCACTGTGCTCTTCTCACCAAGATGAATCACTTCAACTCAACCTGCTACAGATTTCATCTGACAAAATAGTCATTAAGAATCCCATTGCATTAAACATGCGCTTCGCATCTCTTGTTATTTGGTTTTCCTGGATCTCTTTTATACGATAAAAGGTCACAGAAGCTTGACGTGGAAAAGAAAATCGCGTTACTATTCATTATCCCAATGCGAGTTACATTTCAATGCAGGTTAGGCAACTGGCTCAAATTATTCTTTGAGATTTATAATAGCATCGATGCATATAAACTGACCGTTGGAGTTCCAATTTCAATAAGACAGTTGTGAACATACAAAAATAACAACATTGAAAACAGCGATGAGAGTGGGTGCAGAGCACAATGGATTAGCAGTCCATTGCCTTAACCTCTCGGCCACCTCATCACATATGCTGGCAAGCGTATAACCTTATGAATAAGTGAACTGCGTAAATTATGCAGAACAGCAGATGTTTCTCCCTGGTGTTAGTGAAATGATAAATAACAGTACGGTTCCAAGTCTATGGTCTGACCTCTGGGTTGTGGGGCAGGCGCATTCCCACTGTGACACTCTGCTCACAGTGGCCTGAACAAAAATGAAGAAAAGACTATGTAACAAGGTCTGTTGAATTCTGTGAAGATTTGAAGTCAACAGAATGAAGAACCCGAGAAAGCAGGAGATGTTCTTTCAAGAAAGAGTTGGATAGAGCTTATAATGATAGTGGAATCAAGAGTTATGGGGATAAGGCAGGAACAGGATACTGATTGAGTATGATCGAAGGGCAGAATGGCCTACTCCTGCACCTATTGTCTATTGTCTATTAAATTGCCTGCGATTAATTGTTTTCCAGACTGAAGAAGAGTGCATAGTGCTCAATGTCATTATTCGGAAACACCTTTCTTCTGCTCAGATATTTTTGACACGCACTTCTGAACAGAAAAGGCAATTTCAAAATCCTAAATAAGGCTAAACTGACAATTAAATTCAACAATGCAAAAACCTTGATCTGTATAATATTCCTGGGCCGTGCGACACCAAGTCACTGGATGATCACATCAACCCAGTGAGCAAGTGTCAGAAGGAAAATGAGTGCAGTGCCAGAGCAAATGCTGGGAGCAGCAGTTGACACACGGGAAGTGTATTTCCCACAACAGGAACACTTCCCAAACAGCGGACTGCGGTGGAAGAATTCAGAGGGGGCTTACACTTTGGAATTTGATGCCAGAGACACAATGGAGATCTGTCATTGAATCTGTTAAAGATGAAGAGTTTAAGATTTCTACAGATGAAAAACAAAATAAAATGTTCATTGGTTAGTGAAGGCAAATGTTGAAATTGTATATTTCAATAATTTACCCATCTTTCCAATGAGTAGCTCAACATTTTCCTCATTCGGAGTCAGAACCACTGGCGAAGATGATCGTATAATCCCCGTCACTCGCCATGGAGTCAGAGAAATTCGGTTTCCCAAACGTAAAGGTACAACCAGGAATGTGGAGGTAAGCATTAATGTATTGCTCCTGTGCTTCAGGTGAGCAGGTCACGGTATCTCTGTTCCAGTATAGTGGGCTGTGCTGTGCCGCAGTTTTAAGTTTGAGCCTCACATGGAGCCGCTTCAATTTGTCGTCGTCTTGAGGAGTACGGATAGAAGTGATATTGAGCAAAGCCAAGTTTATGGGAAAATACCCGTGTTTGTGGATTGAGAAACAACCTTTTCTGGATAACGACTCCTTGATCAACAAACATACTGCATGTATTTAAAACGTGAAGAGACATGTGTGGAGAGAGAGCCAAAGGTGATTTTTCAGCAGGTGGAGAACATTTCTCATGAGCACTGCGTTAACTTCCTGGAAAATAGATGTTGAACTGGTTTCATATTACGCAGTTTGTTACAAACTCACAAAGGTTATTGCAATGATTTTAAAAAAATCAAATAGGACCGTTTGAATATTGAATTGAATTGAATTTTGGCCTGAGCATATTTTATCTTCAATGGCGTGCTGCAGCGAAGTACAGCAGGTTGACAATACAAAATAACAGAGTCTTCTCGGTGCATTTCTTGGGTGGAGTTAAGAATGTACGAAATATACATAGCATCACGTGAATATGGTCAAATCTTTAAAGTAAGTGTTGCGTCTCCAAGTGACGATTCAATTCCTACTCATTAGGGTATAGCTTCTGTCTGCAGTTATTTTAGGACATCAGCTCCATTTACAGTGTTTCACCTTGAATAATACGCCACACCTTACCAATCCATGAACTTTTTATACTCAACCTTATTCAGTTGTACGTGCTCATGAAATGTCTTTGTGTCTGAAGTCAACCAAATTCGAAATTTTTACACAACCACACTGATGTGCTCTCAATGGTAATTTTTCTCCTCATACGCTTGTTCGTATATCTTTTAAAACACTGTGAAATCAGCTTCTACACTTTATTTCTGAAAAGTCGTTAACGATTTAACTAACTCTATTGATTGGAAGAAACTGTCATCCAAACTTTTCTTAGTCATTCACTAATGGCTTTGAATCTCGAACTAAAGTTATTGATTCACTCGAAAGAGTGAATTTTCCCGATTTAGTCATTCAAACCTCGCGTTACGTGAAAATCCTATTTGTTTACTTGAAACTTGCGTGTTTCTGCTCCAGCATTTCCAAATCTAGTGAATAAATTCCTTCATTCGTTCTATCATCCCGTTTGCATCTTTACTGATATTTTTATGTCTCATTAAACATCGTCACTTGGCTTTCAAATATCTTGCTATCCAGGACACAGCGTCTGTGCACTTTCTAACCTCTTTACATGTTTTTGGTGGAGAATGAGGACAAGGATTACACACAATGTTCCCACTGAGGGTGACCGACAGATTTTACAGTTGCACTATGAACTCTTTGCTTTTTAAATATGACGTCTCTATGTTTAAATTCCAATAAGGTAAATTATTATCTATCCAGTTCATGAACATCGTCTCAATGGAGACGAAAATCATCTATCACTCCCTTTACTCTTCCACAAAATGTTCGAAAGGTTTGTAAGGCCGACATCTCTAACTCCCCGTGCCCTGAGTGAGTCTCAGCTGTTTCTAGAGGTGACTGAAGTTCAAATACTTCACAGTGTGTCTCCTGTCATTCCAGTGCAGACTGGTTCTGGACAGTAAATGCCATCAACAAAGGCGACCGTGGATCTGAAATCAACA
Organism: Hemiscyllium ocellatum; assembly: GCF_020745735.1. Lineage (NCBI taxonomy): Eukaryota > Metazoa > Chordata > Chondrichthyes > Orectolobiformes > Hemiscylliidae > Hemiscyllium > Hemiscyllium ocellatum. Next base: position 2,922,430 of record NC_083405.1, read on the forward strand.
GTTCTCACAAAGTAATTGTCGTAGCTATTGTGTATCGTACATCTGTGTTATTGCTCAATTTGTTTGTCATTTCATGGGTCCCTGTATTGAATTCTACTGAATGATTAATTTGTGAATGGAGACATTCCCTTCACCACTCATTCAAAACTCCATGGAACATTGAATAATTTTACTCATATGCTTCCAGAGGACAGGCCTGTCATTGCTGGGATAAATCAGTGAACATTCCGGACGTATCCTCGAAGGCAAGGATTTCCTTCTCCAGTTTAGGGGATCATTACAGCACCGAGCACCATGCGTGTGTTTATTAAAACCAAAACAGTCGCAGCAAGACTTTAAAACTAAGATTTTGCAATCTGCTTGAATTGGTTGTGCCAAACATTACATTCCACATTATGATATGTTTATGGATGAAAGCACTTTCTGAATCTTGAGCAATTACATTTCAATTTTGTCAAAAAAATTGTCATTCGCTGTTCACTTTTTCCCTTTCAGTTTCCCGTTTAATATCCCGTATTTTCTTAGTTTACCTTACGTTTTCAACAATTTCAATCAATCTCGCTCCTCATTACCAATCCGAGAGAATGCCACACTTTTGTCAATGTATATGCAGTGCAGCTGTAGGCTGCGGTGACCAAGTGGAAAGACAGTGGTCACGTGAACCAAATAAAAGTAGTGGGCTGGTGGAATCTGGCCGTTCCATCGCAGTCATATTTAAAACATTTAACGTAATCTTCAGACAAATCATATTGGCAGAAAATAAGAAAACGTAAACGAAAAGATTGCCGATGTTGGAAATCAAACAAAAACAGACGTTACTGAAACATTTCAGGACGTCTTGCAGCCTCTGTGGAGAGATGGACCCAGTGGAAGTGAAACGTTAACTGTGATTCATCTGCACAGATGGTGCCTGCACACCTGTGATTTTACAGCAATTTCTGTTTTTGTTTCAGATTGGCAGATTTTGTCCCAGTTCATGAGAACAGTGCTCTCGAGAATCAACCCGACAGCTTGGACCTGATAGTTTGAAATCAGACAGTAGAGAGTGTTGTACTGGAAAAAAACACAGCAGGTCAGGCAACATCCGATGTGCAGGAGAATGGACGACTTAGGCAGAAGTCACTCATCAGGAATTAGGTTTGTAAGTCAGGCTGCGGGACAAAGCTGTAGCCAGGTGCCAACTCGCAGGCACCTCCTCCGACTGACCCCGCTCACAATCTCTCCTCCCGTCACCAAGCCATCATCTCCCAAACCATCCACAATCTCATCACCTCTGTGCATCTCCCATCCACAACCTCCAACCTCATTGTCCGTGAACCGTGCACTCCGCGATTCTACCTACTTACTAAGATTCACAAACCTGACTGCCCCAGTCGACCTATTGTCTCAGTCTGCGCCTGTCCCATCTGAATCATCTGTTCCTACCTCGACACAATCCTATCTCCTCAGTCAAGGAAATGCCAATTATATTCGTGACACGTCTTTGCACTTCACCTCCTCCACGAATTTCGTTTCCCTGGCCCCCAACGCGTCATCTGCACCATGGACATCCAGTCCCTGTACAAATCCATCTGCCGTGACAGAAGTCTGCAAGCCTTCCATTTCTAAATCTCACACCATCCCAACCAATACCCTTCCATGGACATCCTCAACCACCTGGCTGAACTAGTCCTCACAATCAACAACTTATCTTTCCAATCTTCCCACTTCCTCCATCGAAACGGGTAGACATGTGCAGCCACATAAGACCTAGCTATGCCTGCCTGTTTGTCAGACACACAGAACTGTCCATCTTACGCACTTACACAGGCACCATCCTCCATCTGGTCCTCCGATACATTGATGAATGTATTGGCACCACTTGATGCTCCAACGAGGCGGTTCAATAGCTCACCAACTTTACCAACACCTTCCACCCCAACCTCAAATTTACCCGGATCATCTTGGCAAATTCCCTCGCCTTCCTGCACCTCTCCATCACCGTCTCTGGCGACTAACTAATTACACACATACTACAAGCCCACCGACTCCCACAGGTATGAAGACTGCAGCTCCTCCAACCCGATCTCGTGTAAAAACGACATTCCTTATTCCCAATTCCTCCGCCTCCACCACATCTGTTCCCAGGATGACCAATTACACCTCAAAAAAACCCAGTTGGTCTCCTTTTTCCACAGATCACAAATTGCCTTCCCACGTGGTAGACAACGCTCTCCAGTGCATCTCCTCCACTTCACACACCACCACCCTTGACCCCACGCCTCTCAACGCAACAAGGACAGAACCTCCTGGTGCTCACCTTCCACCCCATCAAAATCCGCATACAACACATCATATTGTGCCACAGTCACTACCACCAGAGATATATTTCGCTACCCAGCCCTGCCAGCATTCTGAAAAGACCATTCCCTCCACGATCCCCTCTTCATGTCCACACTTGCCCCCACCAGCCCACAACCCTCTCCTGACACCTTTCACTGCCACCAAAGGAAGGGTGAATCTAGCACCCACACCACTCACCTTATCTCCAACCAAGGCCCGAAGGGATCATTCCACATCCGTTAGATATTCACCTGTACAGCTACCAATGTCATCTACTGCATCTGTTGCACCCAGTGTGGACTCCTCTTCATCGGGGATACAGGAGACCTTCTTCCAGATCATTTCAGATAACATCTCTGGGACACGCGCACCCACCAACTTCACCGTCCTGTGGCTGAACACTTCAACTCCCCCTCCTACCCCGTCAAAGAATGCAGATACTGGGCCTCCTCCAATGCCAAACCGTTACAAACCAATGCCTGGAGGAGGAACGCCACACATTCCGGCTTGGAACCCTAACACCACAGGGGATAAATGTGATTGGAACAGTTTCCTCATTTCCCATCCCCAAAGCCTAAGCCTTCAACTCGCCACCGCCGTCATGACCCATTCCATCACTGCCACTTCTGACCTATTATCTTCTCCCATTCATCCATCTATTGCTTTTCAGCTATTTCCCCTCAACCCCACACCACTTCCATTTATCTCTCAGCCCGGATTCACAAGCCGTATTCCTGATGAAGGGCTTAAGCCTGAAAGTTGAATTCTCCTGCTCCTCGGATGTTACGTGACCTGCTGTGCTTTTCCAGCATCGCACTACCAAATCTGATCTCTAACATCTGCAGTCCTAACTTTATCCTTGGAATTATCAATGACCTTGGAGTGAAGATATCCTTCGATTGCAGTGATCACAGTGTGACTGAGTTTTCCATTTATTTTGGGTTAGGGCAGGCTGGATCTGAGACGAGCGCTTAACACCTAAACAACGGGAATGGTATCAGATCGCGAAGTTAGGGTGGGCAGAAGTGAAGTGGAAAATTCTGTCAGAAGATGGGTCAATACAAATTCCCCACATCACCCAGATTGTAAAAGACACACAGAAGGAGCAAAGCCCCTTCAGTTCAGGCACAATGACAGGTAAAGTGGAAAGGAGACAATACAATACACTGAGGTGCAGTGGAATTATTTATGTGAAAGGATTCGATATATAAGCTACTTTACAAATGAACTGCCTCAGATTGGAAAAAGGAATTTCCTGCAGTGTGTTAAGACGGACCTCGGGGTCCCGTCTTTGCGTATTCTTTTAGAAGGTGAGACAGAGTCTTTACCATTCGGCTCAGGCAAATGTTTATTTACAGAATTTTGACTGGTAGATGATACAACGAATTCTACAGCATGCAATTCGTTGGAGAAGGCGTTCTCTCTGCCCCTTCGGACCTGTTTCAATTATACTTCACGCCGCCAGGAGTTCCCGGTCAGTTCTCCCTCGTTCGTCCCCCTCATTGGTTGGTACACCTGAAAGCGATGGGGTCTGTGCCTCCAATGGCCGTATCGAGGTGCCTGTCCAGCTCCTGCTGTGCCGGACAATGGTACAGCCATCCTGGAGTCGGCAGTTCCGACCCTGTAATCAATGGTCCATTGTTCAGAGTATCGATCTCATTACTATGTGTCTGACAGAGTCAATGGTCTTTCCCAAGCGAATTAACAAACATTATCATTTATCATGGGTTTCGAGGGGAATCTATTCTGATAGGTACATTAACAGATGCTTTAGTAATCATGTACTCCGACAGCGCAATTCACACCGTTCGACAGTTACCGGTTCCTTTATTAGTCATGAGTTCTCAATGGGGCAGTCTGATACTGGCTGACATGATCTAATCAGCGAGGAATGCTACTTCAGACAGGTAGCCCTGCAGTTGCCAGGTTCTCCCCCATGGCTGTGATTAACTGTTTGGGGACTGGAGCTGGTAATGTATGGTGTAGCAATAGTGCTACCCTCCCTAGCCCCACTCTTAGGCAATCTAGTGGTTATTCTCCCCAACAAGTGTAACAGCGACATTTGCCTGTGACATCACAATGTTGAGAGACACTGACATCGTTTCTTCTGTAGCAGCGTGGCCTCGTGAAAGCATGATCGTCCCATCAACCAGAATTCAATACTTCAAAGCGCTCCTCTGCGCTGTACAACTCATTTGCTGCTCTTGTACTCAGATCTCATTCGCTTCACAGTGTATCTTCTTTTGCTTCCTGCTTCACGGAAACACTTGAAAGATGAACAAATCACTAGTGTTTCCACTTTCACCAATCTTTTGCAACTCCCGAGTTGGCACAGTTACGAGTGACCGATTGACCTTCTCGAGCGCTCTCACTCTGGTATGATCTGAATGATAAAGTGCTGATCTGCAGAATGTCCCCACGCGGGACAGTGCTGTTTATCCCATCCCCGTGGCCTGAGCTGTCTCTATTGGCAGAGTGTTCAGCCATTTCCCTCCACTAGCAGGCATTATGAGGGGATGTCAGTGCGGATATGCTCTGAAGCTTCCTCTCACGGGCACAGCCAGGTGTAAGAGTACCGCTGGAACTTAGCATCTTTGATTGCGAACTTCCTCCAAATACCATTTATTTGAGAGAGAGAGAAAGATGCTGAGCTGGTGGGAAAGGGAGAAATGGGCTGTGGACTCTCTTCCCTCAGTAAAATTCCAGTAAGCACATTTTTCTGCTGCCCATTTTATGTTCAGAATTAATCTTTGCAGAACGATCCTGCAGAAAGGATTTTGTTTCAGAGGCATCGGCTTCTTTGCTGCAATTCAGCATTAGTTAACATCTGAGTCCTAATATCCCAGATGATGCGACTCCAAATGAAACCCCCACTCACTGAGAACCATCCCCACAGCCAGGAGCTGCGGGGCTGCAGACAGTCCGAAGCGGAATGGAGGATGAAAGGGACGGCAGAGGCGTGTGACGTCATTCATGTGCCGACAGAAGCCATTCAGCCCATCGAGTCCACAGCAAACTCTATTGCTTGCTTCTCTCTGAGGTTATTTATCATCAGTGGTGCTTGTTCTAATAATAGGGAACTGTATCTGTATCGAAATGCAGTCTCCAACATACTGATCCACATGTCATTCACGGCTGTCCATTTCACCGCAGGACCCTGCAAATCAGGTCATAAGAGACCGACAGAACAGCAATAAAACTTCCATAACTTCAAACGTGTGTTTCCTCAAATGCATAAATGTGGCGGATGTATCTATTTCAGATACCATTGAGTGATAGGACGCAGAAGGCTCATCAATATGTAATGCAAGGAACGGAGCACTGTTATCGCGAAACATTGGCAGTGGCGGCACAATGGCACAGTGGTTAGCCCTGCTGCTTCACAGCACCAGAGACACGCGTTCATTTCCCGCTTCAGGCGACTGACTGTGTGGAGTTTGCACGTTCTTCCCTCTGTCTGCTTGGGTTTCCTCCCACAGTCCAATGATGTGCCGAAGGGCCTGTTTCTACACTGTAGGTAATCTAATCTAGACACTGAAAGCTGGCACTGTCAACGAGCAGAGGATGCTTTTCGTCCATTAGTTTCTGGATTGTGCGCCCACCACGATCCCTGTGGGCCGCTCTGTAATCGCTAACCACAGCAGTTTCACGCAGCCTTCAGGTTTTTGTAGCATGTACCTTCGAGGATGACGTCAAAAGATCTTCACTGTTATTGTTTGATGCACTGTGGCACGGCTGTGTCAATATAACCACCCTGTAATTTGCCAAATTCTGCTGATTTAATTGCAATTTCAATCAGAATCACAAAATGTGTCACAATGCAGACTGAGACCATGCAGCCCACCTTCGCTCTGCTGGCTCCACACAATGAGGAAATGACTGTGCTTTGATTGATCGATAGTCACATGGACCTAAGTTCAGTGGAAAGCGTTGTTTGCGATTGGGAAAGGCAGATCACAGTAATCAAGGACATGCAGATCACAGCGTGAGAAAAGCAAAATTTGACCAGACTCAGAAATTCAGGTTACTACGTATGGGACATGCGCTCAGCAAAATCCACATTGACAAGATCAGCATTATTTCAAGTTACATAATCCATTTCTCAGAGCAGCAACCGGGAAGATGCGGTTCGTGAACTTGCTTGTGTATGGTTTCAAGCTTTGGAATCTTTATCTGAACTCGAGCTCATTGAAATCATATCTTCTCAGTAAAAAATGAAGTAGTGTGCAAAATTCCCAGGCTAATCCACAAGGTGAACCTGAGATCTCTCGCACATATGGCACCTGTCTGAGGCAATATCACACTCGAGACAAACGAGCCAAATCGGCGCCAGACGTGATAACCATAAATCAGGTGAGTTTTTTGGTTAACTAAGGCTATTTCCGCTTTTTCAGAGTGAAAGAAGGACAGAGTTTTCATCACAGCTCCTTTCCATTCTGACTCGCTTCTCCCAGGAGGCTGTGCTAGCTGCTTTCCCGGAACAGGGCGGTCTTCATTGATAACTGGACGAACTCATCTTCCATTGTCACGCAGTGTTGGTGGAGAGCAGCTTGAACGTGGTCTTGAGCTCCCTATCAAACACGGCTTTGTGGAGCGGGGTAGGGGTCTGGTGGAAGTGGGAAGGATGGAAATTCTGGAAAGGTGTAGAAAAGGGAGATCGTGCATGCACAAGAAATCATCTTCTTTTGGGAACCCTTGTCCAAATAATGCCAGCTGAGACAGAGAGAAAATGCAGAACTGCGAGGAAAGACTGAATCTCTCCCCATTATTCGGGAGCAGTATCTGTGCTTCTCGAAGTCAAGGGGAGGCTTCTGCTGTCTGAATCAGCATGGGATGTTACTGCAGCGAGACCTGTCGCTCACGCAGCTGATGTATATACAGTTTTACACGTTGGCTCCAGTTCAGATCATAGATTTCACAGCTCACATAATCCCAGGGAAGAGAAGGAAACGATTCAGACTATCATCTTAACACCACCTGGGGATAAATTGGATGCGAGAGAGCGGACAGTCTGACTGGTTCCATCATTTACAATCCCACTGTGATATTCTGTTCACAAGATCTGACCACATGAAAAGAAATGACACAGTGACAAGATCTATTGAATCGGATTCCGTGCAAAACAAAAGCCGATGGAATGAAAGAGCCATGAGAGCGGGAATGTAACATTATCTGTGAGGAAGTTGTTTTCCAGACTCGAGGAGAATGCACAATGCTGTTTCCAGGGGTCAATGTCTGGATACGTAGACTGAATCAGCATCGACTGATATTGTACTGCATCTTTTGTACAATGTTGCAAAAGCACGGCCTTTTGTATAGAGGGGACAACTTCAAAATCCTCAATGACGCAAAACACACAAAGAGCAATCACAGAAACTCGTGTTACGTCATGGGGTAAACGCCCCTACTCAACTTTTGCTCAAATTCGCTCTCTGTCAAATTCCTGAGTCTGAGATTCGAACAGTGAATGGTATATGTTAATAAAAACTGCTCGGATCTCACAACTTCAGTATTTAATATGCCTCTATATGTATGTCTGACAACAGTAATTGATCCCTCACTGTGCTACTTCAGCACACTTAGAGAAGAAATAAATATAAGAGCAACAGTCACGTATGTGACTGGGATTTGATCCGATGCTGCTGCAGCCAATCGATTCAGCTGTAATTGAAATTGATTCCACATTTCCTGTGCTGGAAATGAAATTGCATAGCTTAGTGGTGAGTTTTCATGTGTTGAATTGGACCCAGCATTTTCTCTCGGATTGAATTTACTGGGATATCAAGGCATGGTGAAAGACACGGGAGCGTTTACTGGAAGGATACGTTAGGAAGGACACGGTCAGAGTTCACTTGATACAAAGTCGATAGAAAGGACAGACATGACGCTTTCTTTGAGATAACAGCACTAGAAAAGGAAAGAGCGGATTTAATGGGAAAGTGGGCTAGATACAGAATCTTGCGGGAGAAATCAGGAAAGACTTAGTTGTGTCTGAAGGGAGGTTATCCAGCTGCTGGGACGTTGGTAAGAGTAAATCTGAGGGAACGTCCTTCGTTTTGTTGAATGGAAATTAGAAGTTGGAGTTTCAAAACCAACGGAGAATGATGAAGAAGTTTGGAGCAGATTTGTTTTATTCTGAGAATTATTGAAATCGGAGATGAATTTTCAGAAATAAAATCATTTTAGTTGCTGATTCCATTATATTTCAAAGGTCGTGTGCAGACACACAGGGAGTGAATTTAACAGCAACAGAGATTCTGGCCTGCCTGGATGGCGAGGCAAAAGGGGCATACTCTCGAAGTGGATAACATTCATCGGAAAGAAATTGCATAATACCTGCAACTGAAAATGTTAAGTATAAGAAGAGCTGCTGGCATTTATAGGTGTTGCAGCTCATTCTACATGAAATATTATATATTGTCAATACACTGAGCTGTTTGGTTTAGCTCTGCATTGAATGGAAGTCGGTTAGCTCAGTCTACTGACTAACTAGTTATGAGAAAAGTGAGACCAACAGCATGGGATTAATTCTCTCACTGTCATCATCTACCCCGCTCTCCTGATCTGTAATACTATGGTGCCTCGTGTGAGTAAGATTTGGCCTGTAGAAGTAAAACATCATTATCATTGCCATCTGTTGCCTTGAACGTTTGGTCACAATCACTCGAAAGGAGAGTGAGTCCATTGAATACTCCCTGATCTCAGCTTGAAAAGTCCTGTGACAAGACTCGACCTTATCCCAGTTTGCACCCTCTGCTCCTCCCAACAGCAAAACTACTTGTTATGACTTTGCCAGATTTATTGACAACATTCAAACTCCCGAAAGAGATAAATCTAATACTTTCGATTGGATAATGACCTGTGCGTGTTTGCAGGAAATGGAATGATATGAAATGAGTTAAACAGACTTTCCCAGAATGTAATCCAGTGCAGGGTGAGCGATTTGAGAAAAGACATTCAGCTAAAATTTCACCTCTGTTTCCCTATCCACAGATGGATATTCACCTGGGGAATATTTGCAGTTTTTCAGATAATAATTGACAGAAATGTGAAACTGGAGTATTCACATAAATGCTACTTTACTCAACATTGATTTCAACTGCGTTTTAGTATGATGTGCTAATAATCCCTTGTCAATGTCAGTAACAGTATCTTTAGATAAGCATTGAAATTACAACCGTGGCATTTTACGCACATTTAAATAGGCGCTAAACAATTGCGCGACTGAAGCCGCAGAGAGCAAGCTGGTCATATGTCCTACTCATACCTTAGGAACTTTAATTCAACTGCTCTACTTTTGCTGTGTTTCAGAAATTGAAGCAAACATAGACGAGGTGAAATTGACATGGACCTGTGATTATTAAAGCATCAGGTTCAGGAAAGGAACACATAAAAATATGCAAAAAAAACTTCATTGAAAAATCGGTTTCCATTGGTTCCTGCATTGTTTACAGACAATGTTACATTGCGCTGTCGCCAGGCCTTTCCTTCGACCGGCTTCAATTCGAATCAATAAAACTTCGCAACTTCCTTCTGAAAGTTCATACTGGTAACATGAAACATACTGCAATTATCAACAATCTTCACCATTCCTACATCCATGAACACGTTGCACGGTTTCCATGAATACTGAAGATGTAAGAACGTGATGCAACAATAAATTCAATTCCAGTTTAAATTGTAAAGTAAGAAGAATGCCCAGTAAGACACAGAATGTCAGAAATTCATGTACGTCTCCGTGTCCAGAACTGGAGCCAAACAGAGGGGCAATCTGTCCCTGAATCCCCACGTTTGTTTGCTCCATGGAATCCTGCGTGAAGGAGCATGCAGTCTGACAGAGTGCCGGGGAGAATCCTCGATTGTCTGATCTAAAACTGCAATAGGAACTCTCCATTCTGGCTGTGAGAGCGGTGGGGTAAATGGGAGGACCTTGAAACTCCGTGGTGTAGATTCACATTTCAACATGTTATTGTTGAAAACCCACTGTCAAAAACAGCACTGACAGAGAGTAACAGGAGGATGCTATTCCAATCATCGGTCCTAACCCGCCACTTGACATCGTCATGACTGACCAAATACATCAATATCTCTCCCCAGCCCATCCACAGCAGCCTGTCGCCCAAAGGGGAAAAGACATTTAAACAATCGACAAAGCCTGTGCAACTATTGGAGGGGAATACGTTTAGAGACAGTAGGTTTCTGCACGAAGTTTGTAGGTTTCGTGGGTTAGCAGTTGATACTGGTGTGATCATGCTTCAAATGTTATGGTTCCTTCAAAACTCGCCAACAAGGGGGTAAGGAATTTTTGTGGGAAACAGCAATTTCGAGAACCCAAGACAACTGGAATTAACGATGAATCAGCAGAATAATAATTGATTCAGCTGAAACCTGAACTCCGATTCTGGTGGAACTCAAAACAACAAACTTTGTATTGCAATGTTAACAATGCTGTAGAAATCTAAAGCGCTTTTCATTGCACCACAGAGCCGCGCTGGCCACAATTTTACTGTACCCTAAGTTGTGGTTGTCATGGAGAAAATGTAATAAATCTCCAGGAGATGGGGGGAGTTCTTCAAGGAGTAGATCTTTTATTTGCAGACAAAAAACCGTGACACTCAGAAAGCAAATTCTGGAACGACTATTCCGGCTATTTGTACCCTTTCTTCAATTATATTTTTTGTTAGCTTACCAGGATGCCCAAGGTGTTCCACAAGGATCTGTTTTGGGACCATAGCTGTTTGTCATTATTATAAATGACCTGGAGGAGGGGCTAGAAGGTTGGATGAGCAAGTTTGCAAATGATACGAAAGTCGGTGGAGTTGTTGACAGTGAGGAAGGATGTGGCAGGTTACAGCGGGATACAGATAAGCTGCAGAGCTGGGCAGAAAGTTGGCAAATGGAGTTCAATGTAGCTAAGTGTGAAGTGATTCACTTTGGTAAGAGTAACAAGAAGATAGAGTATTGGGCTAATGGTCGGATACTTGGTAGTGTGGATGAGCAGAGGGATCTTGGTGTCCACCCAGGTAAATAGTGCTGTGAAGAAGGCATATGGCGTCCTGGCTTTTATTGGTAGAGGAATTGAGTTCCGGAGTCCTGAGGTCATGTTGCAGTTGTATAAGACTCTGGTGCGACCACATCTGGAGTATTGGGTGCAGTTTTGGTCGCCATACTATAGGAAGGATGTGGAGACACTGGAACGGGTGCAGAGGAGGTTTACCAGGATGTTGCCTGGTAAGGTAGGAAGATCGTATGAGGAAAGGCTGAGGCACTTGGGGCTGTTTTCATTGGAGAAAAGAAGGTTTAGGGGCGACTTGATAGAGGTGTACATGCTGATTAGGGGTTTAAATAGGGTTGACCATGAGAACCTTTTTCCATGTATGGAGTCAGATATTACGAGGGGGCATAGCTTTAAATTAAGGGTGGTAGATATAGGACTGATGTTAGGGGTAGATTCTTTACTCAGCGAGTCATGAGTTCATGGAATGCCCTGCCAGTAACGGTGGTGGACTCTCCCTCTTTATGGGCATTTAAACTGGCATTGGATAGCCATATGGAGGAAAGTTGGCTAGTGTAGGTTAGGTGGGCTTGGATCCGCGCAACATCGAGGGCCGAAGGGCCTGTACTGCGCTGTATTTTGCTATGTTCTATGTTCTAACTGTGTTAGTCAGAATTATCTCACTCCAGGTATACAATAAACCATTATCACTCTACTTCTGCCAATAGGGTTTTTCTATTGCCACGATTATGTATTTTACTGCTACCTCTGCTGCAATGATCTTACAGACCAGACTAACCTGTCATGATTAGATTTTTAGCTACCCCATCTACCACAATGTTTTCCTGTCCCAAGCTGATTAGATATTTAATGTCTTTTTTTTCTGCTACAAGGGTTTCAAGCAGGCTAACTCTACTAACTATCAATTAAACATTTAAAGTCAAGTCCTAAATATTTATTGTCACGACTTGTCCCAACCTACAATGATGATATTTAGCTGGCAAGGCTGAAGTTACTAAATCCTATTATCTCAGTCTGTCACAGTAACCGTCCAGCCCCGGTCTGACTCTGCTAATTTGTGGAGGAGCATTCCACTATGATTAACCCATCCAGCCACAGCGGCCCCATCCTCCCACAGTGATGTCTTAACTAGTGTAGCATTCCACAGACCCCTTGTAATAGATCGTCAGTAGTATCCATGCTTTTACCCTTCCTATGTTTTCATGCTCTGTATTTTGCGTACGGTGTTCGGATTTTTGATCAGATATCTGTTTGTCTTCGCCCCACTTTACAGGACCTGGCCCTTATCCATATGTGCTCTAGCCTCTCAAGTATTCGACGAAACACTCCTGAAGTGTTTTGATGACTCATAGCTTTACCACGTGTTCAAACAGTGTGTTCCAATTGTATAACACTCCCAGAATGAAAATGTTCTTCCTATATCTCCTCTGATTATCCCCCCCCCCCCCCGCTTGCGTTTAACGTGGATCTTTGGTTGTAAACACTTCCCATAAGAAATTTATTCCTATAACACGTATCTATCCATTTACTGTACACCTTCATCTCTTCCTCGCTCACTCTTCTCCGCTCTCAGATAAAGAGCCTGAGCTGAGCTAATTTATCTTCACCATGACGAGATTGTCGTGCTGGAAAAGTACAGCAGGTCAGGCAGCATCTGAGGAGCAGGAGAACCGATGCTTCTGGTGTAGGCGGGGGCAGAGACATAAATGGGTGGCAGTTGGGGTTGGGTGGAAGGTAGCCGGGAAAGCGATAATTGGATGGAGGCGGGAGAGAAAGTGATAAGTTAAAAGGGGAAAAGATTAATAGGTCTGGAGGGTGGTTCCGAGTTGGATGCTTCGGATTGTGATAATGTAGGGGAAGGGGAATTGAGGAAGATGTTGAAATCCACATTTATCCCGTGTGGTTGCAGGGTCCAAAGGCAGAATATGAGATGTTCCTCTTCCAGGCAGGTGGTAACGGTTTGGCGTTGGCTTCTGCCCGAAACGTCGATTGTCCTGTTCTGCAAACCACCTTTTAACGGGTGATGTGAAATACCAAAGACTAAAAAAGTGACAAAAACTTATAGAATCAGAGTTAATGGAATTAGGCACAATGCAGACAGAAACCATTTGGCCAACTGAGTCTGCTCTGTGCCGCCGAATGGATTCACACTCCCTCTCCCTATCTTTCTAAACCCGCATTATTGATCCACCTACAATAATAGAAATGAGTTCAAAAGCTCAGCGGGTCAGGCAGCATCGGTGGAGAGAAATCATAGTTAACATTGCGAATCAAAAACTGTTCCAAGGAATGACCTGTTGACCCCAAATGTTCATTCTGTTTTTTTTCCTGAGCTGCAATTCCTATATTTTTTCTTTGATTATACAGTCCATTCAGGTTTTGTTTGCCATCTCCCTGAAGTACACACCTTTGGACAGTAAGATGGAATTGGAGCAGCCAGAGGAAACCCACACGGAAGAGAGAGAAAAGGAGCGTGCAAATTTAACACAGTCAGTCACATAAGTCTGGACTCACATGCGGGTTTCTGACCACTTAGCCCTCCCAAGCTGCAAGCGCCCGTCCCGTATGCGAATTGAGCCCAATCTCACGCAGTGACAGGCAGTGGTATTGCCCTGGAGTTCTATGCAAAAAGAAACCTTTGTATCAGTACTGGAAATCAATAATCGATTAACTATGCGAACTCCTTTTAGAAATCACTTGACCAACAGCCATGTGTATATCTTGTCATCATAAATTCACATGTGAATACTTCTGAAAGTTATGAGCATTTCTGCCTCTCCAACCTTTGCATGCACTGAGTTCCAGCTTTCAACCACCCGCGATTTCAAAACGTTTGTCTGCGCATTCACTCAAATCTTTCCTCCTCTGTTCTTAAATCTATTATCCCGTGAGTGATCTCTCCATTATAAGGAAACATTAATTTCACTCCGCCATCCGTATTTCTGATTATTTTGTATATCTCAATCATGTCTCTTCTCGATCTCTTCTTCTATAAGTCTATCCAGACTATCCAACCTCTCTTCATAACAGGTGTTCTTCTACCCAGACACTATTCTGGTAAATCACTCCTGCATCATTTCCAGTGCTAACGTGATTGCAGAACTGCACACAATAGTCTAGATAGAGCCGAATGAGCAAGTGAAATATATGATGTGGAAGTCTGCAGAAAGAGGTCTTTATGGGGAAAAAAAGGTTTATTTTCCTCAGTGCTGACCTGTGTTCTTTTCCTGAGCCTGAAGTTCCAATAATATCTGATCCATGTCATTAAAAGCTGCTACTTGACCACTGATCTCAAAACCACGGTATCAAAATGGCTTGACTGGTCTGAAGGTCACAATGGTGTGATTGCGGCACGTTCACCCAGCAACAGTGAGCGCAGAAACACAGACTGAACAGGGTTCCCTGTGAAAATGAATGTCAGGGAAATGGGAGGGGGAACTTAAACGAGGTCAATGATTGTGGGAGGGAGAGAAGTCTCCAAGAATGGATGAGTCTGAATTCTGATATTTATCTCACAGAATGTGTGAGAGAGGGGTTTGATGAAAAAAATCATAATATCAGAGAACGTTTCATGTAAAATCAATTCATTCATTTCTGTATTTCTTTGGCATGTACCACAAGGAGTTAAAAAGGGGAAAGCGTTACATGCCGTAACTCTGATTCAAACGAGGTTACTGCGGTCACAACGCACAACACTGAACATTATACGATCCCTGGGCCATGCAGAGATGCGTGTTTGAAAAGAGCAGTAACTACAGTGACAGAGGGCATGTTAGGAAGAATGCAGAGATACAGCAGGAGTATTTGGCGAGCAATAATAGACATGTGGGAACTCAGAATTCGCTGCATATTCAAATTGGATTTTCATGAGGCTGAGGAAGTTCCAACGAGTACGGCATGTTGAAGACTGAGGGTGATACATTTTTACAAAACATCAAATTCTCAATGGATACTGCAGGATATTGTTGAAATGTATGTTTCAACAGCAATGAGGTTTCACATTTGTTGACCCACGAGCTTCCCCACACAAGGAAGTACCCATTGCTGCAGTGGATCACATCATCCCAGTTCCTCCACCTAGAATCAATGATGCAGTTGCAAAGATCAAACTGGAAATTGGGATGGAAATGAGCACGTGAAGCTACTCTGTCGCGCCAGTGAAGCGATCGGTGAGCACATTGTCCTTCTATGACGGCACACAGGCGCATGAAATTCCGAGGCTGGGAGTTCTCCTGGTCAAAGGCGAGGAGGAAGGGTATATTTGTCTCCTGGTTTAGATTATTAAGATACAACTGCAGCATTAACCCGCACTGCAGATTGTCTCAGTGGAAGCGTGCTGCAGCCTTAAGCGAGAGGTCGATGTATTGCAAGCATTCAGTGCAATTTTCCTTAACAGTGCACGGTTTTGTTATTTTGACAGTAAGAACTGTTTTTTTGATCACATCATCCTCTTGCTCCCAGCAAACACTCCAGTACAGCATACATCAGTTTCATTCCGACACAGTCACATGTCATATTCTCACTTCCTCTGAGGTGATTGGACTTGGCAATGCCATTCTCTGAGATTGGGCAACATAGCATTGAGATGGTAGTGTAGTGAACAAAGAAGAACAAAGAACACAGAACATTTGTAAACCAGGAACAGGAGCTTTGGACCTCCAAGTCTGGGCTGAACCAAATCAATTGTCTAAATCTATCACCCAATTCCTTAGCATCTGTGTCCATCTGTTCCCCACTTACTCACGCATCTATCAAGGTGCACCTTGAATGAAACGACCGTGCCTGCCTCGACTACCTCTGCTAGCAACGCGTTCCAGGCACCTACCACCCTCTGTGAAAAATCCTTTCTACATCTATCCTCCTTAAACGTTTCACCTCTCAACTTGAATGCGTGACCTCCCATTATTGAATCCCTCAAGTGGGGAAAAAGCATATCTCTATACACCCTTCAAGATTTTGTAGATCTCAATCAGGATCCATCAATCTCGTTTTTTCTACTGAAAATAATCATAAACTTCTTAACCTCTCTTCATAGCTAGCATCTTCTATACCAGCAACATCCTCGTAAACCTTCTCTGCACCGTCTCCTAAATGACCAGAACTGTGCACAGTATTCTAAACGCGGCCAAAACAAAATCTTGTACAATTTTAGCATGACCTGCCAGCTCTTACACTCAAAGCCCAGTCCTATGACGAGAAGAATGCCATATGCTTTCTTGACCGCGCTATCCACCTATGCCGCCATCGTCATGCTACAAAGGATCTGAACTCCCAGATCTCTCTGCTCATCAAATTTCTCCAAGGCTGTTCCGTTTACAGTGTAGTTGGTTCTAGAATTAGGTTTCCCAAAATGCATCCCTTCACATTGGCCTCGATTGAACTCCGTCTGCCACTTCTCCGCTCAATGCTCCTGTCTATCTATATTCTTCTTCATTATTTCACTGACCCCTCTGCTTTCTGCTACTCACCAATCTTCGTGTCAAATGCAAATATAGTGGCGATATACTGGGCTAGCAACCTTTCGAGACTGGAACATGGCAGCTGCTGGTAATTAAATCGATGAATAAAATCTGGAATATTAACCCCGATCAGACGAACAGAGGCAAAAAGTTTTAATTTGCTGAAAACCCATTCATTCTTGTCCCTTTGAAAGGGGAATTTGCCATCCTTAACGAGGCCTGCCAACATATACCTCCAGACTCACAACAGTGCGGTTCACCCATTGAATCCCTCTGACTCAGTTCAAGGTGAATTAAGAACGAACAACAAATAATGTAATGACCATGATGGCCACACTCCGTGGGAGAAGAAAGAAGAATAAAAAAAATACATGACGGGGAAAATTGGGAATCATCTCTGCGTGAACTCAAATTCAACTGATTATGCAAGCTAAATAGACACATGGATAAACACACCACCAAGAAGTCAGGTCCATAGGGGAACTTCAGTAAATGATTCAATTACCCGCTGAAGTGTAAGCCTACATTCCCAGGCACAATGTGGACAGGTCATTCACCACTCCCATATGTGAGAAGGGATCTCTCAGGAGGCCAAATGGCAGAGTCACCAGCATGTTTACAAATGACATCGGGGTCCGACTGTGCTATTATTGCAGGTGTTCATCACATCCAGCAATGAATCATGTTTGGACGCCTGTTTCCAGTGAAGTTCCACTGTTTCCTGATGTAGATCAACGATTCAGACTTAGTTGTAGGAGTCATGATTTAGAAGTTTGCAGAGGTTGTGTATTTGACTATCATGAATACTGTCAGGGCCTGCAGAGATGTATCAATCAGGTGGAAAATAAAAACGGCGAATGGAATTGAATCCAGACCAATAAGTGGTAACGAATTTGGGGATTTGAAACAATAACAGTGAGGATTCAGAGTGGTGAACAGAACAAACAGGAACAAAGAGATCTTGGAGTGCATATTCACAGATCACTGAAGATCTTGGGACAGGGAGCTCAGTTGGTCGAGAGTATTTTTGGATATTTTCTGCTGTTGACCTCAGACTGTGGATGATATTCGATCTTTAACAACCGCCAGTTTAGGAAACAACTAAAAGAATGAGCACAAGTCTGGTCAATGCAATAATCAACATTTTTTTTAAAAGTGTAAGATAAAGGGTGGAGGGCTGAAATATACCACTTTGACGATCAAGACCGCTTCATCACTCATGAATTTAACTTTGATACATCTCCAAGTCATGCCGGTATGTGCCTTGGAGGGTAACTTGTAAATGGTAGAGCTTCAGTGCATCTTCAATCTTGTCCGTATAGTTGGTACAGTTTTTGATCTTTCAATGTTCTGTCAACACAGCCGGGACGACTTAGTCCACCGCATCTTGTAGGTGGTGCACTCTACTGCAATTGTGCCTTAGCAATGAGGGTAATAAACATTCGGGTATTGAATGTGGTACAGTTAAGTGACTGCATTGTCGTGGAGGATGTCCAGTTCCTTCAGTGGTATTGAAGCTGCACACATCTAGGCAAATGGAGAGAGTTCTGTTACACATTTAATGTGTGCCGTACAGATGATGCAGGCATCACGGAGACATGAGTTGTGGTAATAATCAAACAAAGTCGACTGACGGACCTTTTTTTGTAGTCAACTTCTTTATATGGACGGTCAGGTTCCATTTCTCCTAAATATTAGCTTCGAGGGCGATTACACAGAGGACTTCAGTTGCAACGAAGCAATTGGATGTCGATAGAATATGATTAGATTCTCATTTGTCAAAGTTATCACTACGTATTTGGTCCATATGTGGACTAACTCGACTACAATCGCGATCTGATTTCAAGCTCCAGTTCCCGTGCTCTAAGGGACAGCAGAGATTTACAAGGATGTTGTCAACTTTGGATAAAATGGAGCTTCGTGAAATGATTGGTCAGGCTGGGATTATTCTCCTTGGAAAGAAAATCGTGGGATCTTGACAGGGTAGATACAAGCTGGTGGTTTGCCCTATGCTCTGAGGAGAGCACCAAAGGACATAACCTCAGAATGAGATATCGCCCATTAAATTCAGAAATGAAGAGTAATTTCCATGCTCAGAGAATCTGTGGCTTTTTTTTGGCAACCGAAGTAGAGGCTAAGTTGTTGGGTATTTTCAAACTGTGTCAGGTATTTAATCAGAAAGATGATGAAGTTTGTCGAGGTAAGTGGGCAGATTGAAGTTGAAGATTAACAGATCAACCATGAGTTCGTTGTATGGTGGGGCAGACTCGATGGGCTGAATGGCATACGTCCACTTTGTTTAACATTTGGTCTAACGCCAAATTTTATTCATAAGTTCAGAATTGTGAGTGGATGGGATGAAAAGGTTTATCAAACAGATCAGGAACGATGCTTATAAGCTCATGAAGAAGAAACGTGCTGTGACCTGGGGGCAACAAATCACACTCTGCACAGCACAGGTGGCTGTTTACAGAAGCTGATATTGCTGAAGAAAATTGGTCGACCTTGTACAGTTAGCAAGTCAGTCATCACGCTGCATGTGAAAGAATGAAAGGTAAATTTCATTTGAGTAGTTTTCTGCGGTTCCAATTCTGAGTGACTGTTCGAAATACTGATCAGATCAATGTATGGACTGTTAGGTTAAAATAATCATGAACAATCCCACTGGATAAACTTGTGCTCCCGATCACTTGTTAGTTATTTCTCTTTTTGTCGATGTAAATTCATAAAAAGACAAGATGGAATGAGGGGCATAAAGAAAAAATATGTTCCTTCTCATTTCACGAATTTAATTTACAACTGAATAGAACATCTGCTGTCATTCTTTATTTCAACTTTAATGTGTTGTTGATTATTTGTGAATCTCCTGTGCAGTGAAGGGCAAAAACAAAGTTCTTGATCCAGTGTAAACCAGAGGTGTGAGATGCAAAATAAAAATGCAGTAGTGGTTTGTGGAATTAGCAAACAAAGTATGACTCGAACCCGTGAATGCGGAGCACTGTAGTATAATAACCCACCACAGTAATCTTTCGGTCTCCTCAGCACGTTTTGGAAAGGGGTGACATGTGACCTCATCAAGGTTGCATGTGGTGAAAGTCGTGGATGAGAAATTTCTAGAGTTAAATTGAATCCACAGCATTGTGTTTCTGCTTTCACCAGAATTACAATAACAGCAAAATCCAAGAAAAAGCCATGATCGTCGGAACGGCCATCTGTCATTGATTCGTTCTGAATCAGAACTGTGTCAGAATGAAACAGAGAACAAGAATTTCCCATAATATTCACACCCACATTTGGCCTTGACTCATAATTGATTCAGTCACATTCTCTCTCACGTGAAGAAGGAGCCATGGAGAGGTGTATAATGGCGATGTTGTGGTTCAATAGCCGTTCTCATATGGCTTAATCTGAATTGGGTTAAATCGCAAGAAACAGTGTTTTGTTCGTTTCATTTTATTAATTAAACTGAAAGTCACACTGTTTGTTGTAATAATGGGAAGTGAATTAGGTTTATCACATTGGAACGATTGATGTTATATGCAAATTTATTCCGAATTTATTTCGGTTGAAAGAAAATACTGCTTAGAAAAAGAGATGATTAAAGCCCAAAAGAAAAACCAACAGTTTTGTTGCTCGGGCTTTGGCAGATTTCACTGATCATTAAATGGAACAAACATCATGGTGATCACATCTTTTAGCCACGTGATTAAAGCAGGAAGTCGATCTCCAAGCAACGAGTCACTTACTATTCATAATGCAATATCTATCCTTTACAATAAAAAAATTCCGCTGAGTTCCATTTGCATTGCTCGGGTGGCATATTATGCCAATTTTTTCCAAATCTAGGGTTTTTGAAACTAAATCTTATTCAGCTGTGCACGTTCACGAAATTTCTATTCCTTTAAAGTCAACCAACTGAGACATTGTTGGCTTCCAACCGTCTACACCTCACCCCTACAACTTTACCGAGCCACAGACTATTTCTCTATTTGTGAAATTTATTCCTTTTATGTTACCAAATGTGTCTTTCCAAATATTTTGAAAAACAGGTTCTCAGAGTGTCAGCGATTCTGCTCTCATCATTTCTTTGTCCCTCAAAGGATTCATCAAGGTTTTGAAGGCTTGACGTTTAGATATTTACTAACTTGAAAGAGGGAATTTTCCACATATTTACTCTGTCCAAACATTTCATAACCTGGAAAACCTCCATTAAGTCTTCCTTAGTTCAGGGATAACTGTTCTAAATTTTCCAAGAAAACAAGGGAATAAAATCTCGTCTTCAGTAAACTCCATCAGCATCGTCTCTCATGACTTTACACCCCCGTAAACGCCGTTATTATCCTCTCCGATAGAATCACAGAATTCTGCAGTGCATAAAGAACATTTCAGTCAATCCAGGCCGTGTGGACTCTCGGAAGAGCATCACACCCAGATCTAGCTCCCTTCCCTCTTCCTGTATATTTCAGCTGAAGAAGGGGCAGCTCTCCCTCTTATGACTTCAAATAAACCTGCTGGACTATAATCTGGCGTCCTGTGACTTCTGACCTTATTCCGCGCTACCCGTGGCTAATTCACTTAACTTATTTAATTCACTCGCTGGATATGAGAGGGCAATTTAACTTGGCCAATCTACCTAAACCTCAGCCCTGACAGCGGTGCTAACTACTGAGCCAATGTTCTATCACAGTGAGCAAAATCTGTGTCATTTTTAATGGTTTTATGCCCTGGTAACTCAGCCTCATCAAGTCAAACTGCGCCCATCAACCCAAATTCAATGTATCTAGACATTACTCTGTGCTTTAGAGTCTCATTAATGCTGCAGGAAATGATACTGCACTCACATTAGAATACCTTTATCCTGATTCTTTCTCAGCTTCCTGCTTCCAGTAAACACTTCAAACCGGACCGAGTCTGTCAAATGGTTTTCATTCCAATACAGACAAAGGATGCAGCTTGCAAAAGTCACATGTTTGCACTTTCACTGACACTCTGCCTCCCTGAGAGCTGCAATCCTTCCCCACTTTGATTCAGGCAGCACTGTCCTTCCTGTGATACGCCCCATCTAGAATTTAATGACAGGTATCAATGCCCGCACTTGAGAAAGGGGCGACAGTTTTAAAATATTTACACTGTCCCCAGCGGAGAATTGAGCCTTGTGACAGGCGGGGACACAAACCATTATACTATCCAGGACAAGAGTGTCAATGGAGGTCCTTCAGCCAATTGTGGCCATATGTGTCAAAAACAACTGTTTAACGAATTGAATTCCATTTCACAACGTTTATCCCACAGCCTTATTTGTCTTGGTAATATAAATTCACATATGAATATTTCTTTAGGTTAAAAAGGCTTTCTTCCTCTCTGAACATTACAGACAGTGTTTGCAAATTCCAAACAACCCGCTGGGTAATAAAGCTTTTCTGCACATCGTCTCATACCTTCCTGCCTTTTTCTTTAACTCTCTGGCACCCGTTGAACAATCTGTCCATCAATGGGAAACTCTTTCAGTCTACCCTGTCCATACCCTTACTCAATCATGTCTTCTCTACATCTCCTTTGCACTGCGACAAACACTGCCCCATCACACATGAGACTCCAGATGCGTAATATCGTGGTGGACACTTTACTCTCATCTGTGAAATAGCTGAAGGACTAGACTTGAATGAATAGACTTTATGTAAAAAATCTCACTTAACATTTCCCATTCTTGTACTGATCCAATTGTCCTTTAAATGCCGCAAATGTATGCTCATCTATCACTTCCTCAGAAAGTTACTGGCACACAGAAAGCACCCTCTCTCAACGCAAAAAATGCCTCCCATCTCTTTTTTTAAAATCTGTTTTCCTCTTAAACATCTCTTCTTGAAATCTCCCTGTCTGGAAAAGGCAGCTTTCGTTAACTCTATCTAAACTCATTATAATTTATAAACTTCTATCAGGTCCTCGCTCAAATCCCTATCCTCGAGTGAAAAGAGTCTCAACTAAGAGAAAGTGATGACTGCAGATACAAACGATCAGAGTCGAGAGCGTGCTCCTGGAAAAGCACAGCATGTCAGACAGCATCCGAGGAGCAGGAGAATCGACATTTCAGTCAAGAGCCTGATGAATGGCACTTGAGCGAATAAAATATTCTCCTGCTCCTCCGGTGCTGCATTAACTGTTGTGTGTTTTTTTCCCCCAGCAACCCAATCTCGAATCTGAAAGTAGTATCGACCTATCAGCCTTTCAATGTATCTCAAGAATTATACTCCTGGCAACATGCGCATATAAATCTTCTGAACCAAATCCAGCTGAATTATATCATTCTTATAACTGGGCGACCGGAACTGGGCACAGTATTCTGGAAGAGGCCTCCCCAAAGTCCTCATACAACTTCAACACAACGTCTCATCTCTTACACACAAAGGACTAAGCAATGAAGGCAAGTGTGCCAAATGTCTTTGTAACTATTCTGTTTGTGATACAAACTAAGAAGAGTTACGTACCTGCATCCCGAGCTTCCATGATCTCCAACACTACACAAAGCCTTATCATTATCAATATAAGCAATACTCATTTTGTTGTACCAAAATGCAGAACCTTCCATTTATCAAGATTGAATTCCATGTGTGATTTTTCAGTCCAATGGTGCATTGGACTAAGATCGTTTTGAATCTTAGATGGTCTTCTTCAGTGTCTCCAATTCTTGCGTCGTCTGCAAACCTAGGAAGCAAGAGTGTCAAGCGTTCCATTGTTTTCTCATATAGATGACTGGCTTATATTTATTTGTAGTTGCCGTGATTTAGCAATTTGCCGACCATACAACAATTAGTCATGTCATTAACCATGAGGAAGAAAGCCGCAGACTGCAGGGAGATATCAAACAATTGGAAAGAAAAATGGTGAAAGCAATTCAATCCAGGGAACTGGGTGATAGTGAAGCAAGCTCAAATTTCATACCAGCCGCCGAACGTTAAGCACTCAATATGCTCCACTTGTGGCACTCAGCTGTTTTAGCAAGATGCACTGTAGATTGTTGTTTTATTATAATCAGGAGCAAATTGTCCTTTCTGCCCTGCCTTTGAGCAGGAGCACTCTCAACCTCGGAATTGCTTGCGCTTCTACTACCGTTACAGAAGGACTGTGCACTCAACGATTACATCACTGGATTCATCGAGTATCGATGCGATCTCGTTCCCGTCCGATTTCCAGTTGGATCTTAGATTAGATTAGATTACTTACAGTGTGGAAACAGGCCATTCGGCCCAACAAGTCCATACCGACCCGCCGAAGCGCAACCCACCCATACCCCTACATTTACCCCTTACCTAACACTACGGGCAAATTAGCATGGCCAATTCACCTGACCCGCACATCTTTGGACTGTGGGAGGAAACCGGAGCACCCGGAGGAAACCCACGCAGACACGGGGAGAACATGCAAACTCCACACAGTCAGTCGCCTGAGGCGGGAATTGAACCCGGGTCTCTGGTGCTGTGAGCAGTGCTAACCACTGTGACACTTGGCGACTGCTACCTCAGTTCCTCTGATTCTGGGGCTGAGAATTGGGACTATGTGGCAGCAGTGATTCCTACCTTGTGTTGGGAAACTGATGAAGGAGCCGAAGTTAACTGCATTGCTATTGAAGCGTGCATTTCAACAAAACCTGCACTCTCCCTGGAGTCTTTGATGTTTTGGAGAAGTCTATCAATCTCAGCCTTCTGCATATTAATGATTGAATTACCAGAGCCTCTGGGGACACTGGTATTAAACGTTCAGACCATTCTGAGTTACCACATGTTTTTCACTGTTCTGTGAATTACTGATGTTGTGCATTTGGAGCTCTGCTTAACATTTCCTCTGCTACCATATCCACAGCCCTCTATCGCTGCCATTTGCTATGGCGTGCCATCATCGTGTATTGGTAAGTACTCTGCATTATGGTCGCCACAACTTCGGCTCAAATCCGAGTCTTGGCGCTACATTCTTTTTCTGCTCCAACGTTTGTGTTACACCCAAGAAATCAATTGCTTTTAAATGTTAATATTCTCGGAAGCAATGTTTTTATTCAATTCAAATTCCGCTTGCTCGCATCTCTGAGTATCATATGTCAGAATTCAAATCCAGCCATTCTCAGAAATTTCTCTCCCTCCAATGATCACGAACCGTCCTTTCCGTCCGCCCACACAGCCCCCTCCCCCACCCCCATTTCATTAATTTGGAGATGCTGGCGTTGGACTGGGGTTGACTAAGTTAAAAATGACAGAACACCAGATTTTAGTCTTACAGGTTAATTGGAAGTTCTTGATTTTGGAGCGCTGCTCCTTCATCATGTGGTTGTTGAGTAATTTCCTTTGTCATTTATGCACAGCTGAATCGAAAACTCACTCTCACATTGACACCACTCAGTCTGTGCTGCTTTGATAACTGTTGCTGGGTGAATGTGTCCCATTCTTACGATCAGGACCTTCATACTCGTTGATCCATTTGGTTGACACGGTTTTGAGATCAGTCTTCATGTAGCATCTTTTACTGACATGAACAGAGATTACTAGAGCATGAGGTTCAAGGAAATGCCACACGGCAGTATAGCAAATCAGTGACTTTATTGGAATAAAAGAATTCAGCATCTTTCTGCCATGGCCGAGTGCTACTATCACTGGGCTTCTACTTCAGACCCCGAGTTAATGTGCCTGGGATACGGGTTCAACTCCAACCGTGCCAAGTGGTAGAATTGGATTGCATTAAATATCGGGTACAACAAATGCAGTGAGTCCTAAACCTTTTTGACCAATCGTTGAAACAACAAAACCACCCAGTTCATTAATGTCATTTGAGGATGGAAACCGCCATTCTTACCTGGTCGGTCCGTTGTGATATGATTCAGGATCAACTGCCTGCTGAGCAATTAGGGATAGCATTGAATGCTACCGAGCTAGCGACGCACATTATCCTATAACAGAATTTTTTTTAAAATGTTTACTTGGCTCTCGCCAGTGTATTGCGTGCAATTCTGCAATTCATACTATAGCATGGGAGTGACCGCACTGGGAACGGTGCAGGAGAGATATGCTAGGATATTGTGCGGACTGAAGAGTTTCAGTTATGAAGAGAGACAAGACAGACATGAGTTGTTTATCGCTGAAAAATGTGTTGCTGGTCAAAGCACAGCAGGCCAGGCAGCATCTCAGGAATAGAGAATTCGACGTTTCGAGCATAAGCCCTTCATCAGGAATGAGAGAGAGTAGCCAAGCAGGCTAAGATAAAAGGTAGGGAGGAGGGACTTGGGGGAGGGGCGATGGAGGTGGGATAGGTGGAAGGAGGTCAAGGTGAGGGTGATAGGCTGGAGCGGGGTGGGGGTGGAGAGGTCATGAAGAAGATTGCAGGTTAGGAGGGCGGTGCTGAGTTGAGGGAACCGACTGAGACAAGGTGGGGGAGGGGAAATGAGGAAACTGGAGAAATCTGAATTCATACCTTGTGGTTGGAGGGTTCCCAGGCGGAAGATGAGGCGCTCCTCCTCCAGCCGTCGTGTTGTTATGTTCTGCCGGTGGAGGAGTCCAAGGACCTGCATGTCCTCGGTGGAGTGGGAGGGAGAGTTACAGTGTTGAGCCACGGGGTGGTTGGGTTGGTTGGTCCGGGCGTCCCTGAGGTGTTCTCTGAAGCGTTCCGCAAGTAAGCAGCCTGTCTCACCAATATACAGGAGGCCACATCGGGTGCAGCGGATGCAATAGATGATGTGTGTGGAGGTACAGGTGAACTTGTGGCGGATATGGAAGGATCCCTTGGGGCCTTGGAGGGAAGTGAGTGTGGAGGTGTGGGCGCAAGTTTTACATTTCCTGCGGTTGCAGGGGAAGGTGCGGGGGTGGAGGTTGGGTTGGTGGGGGGTGTGGATCTGACGAGGGAGTCACGAAGGGAGTGATCCTTGCGGAACGCTGATAGGGGAGGGGAGGGAAATATATCCTTGGTGGTGGGGTCCGTTTGGAGGTGGCGGAAATGACGGCGGATGATACGTTGTATGCAGAGGTTGGTGGGGTGGTAGGTGAAAACCAGTGGGGTTCTGTCTTGGTGGCGGTTGGAGGAGCGGTGCTAAAGGGCGGAGGAGCGGGAAGTGGAGGAGATGCGGTGGAGGGCATCGTCGATCACGTCTGGGGGGAATCTGTGGTCCTTGAAGAAGGAGGCCATCTGGGCTGTGCGGTGTTGGAACTGGTCCTCCTGGAAGCAGATGCGGCGGAGACGAAGGAAATGGGAATATGGGATGGCGTTTTTGCAGGGGGCAGGGTGGGAGGAGGTGCAATCCAGGTAGTTGTGGGAGTCAGTCGGTTTATAATAGATGTCTTTGTTGAGTCGGTCGCCCGAGTTAGAGATGGAAAGGTCTAGGAAGGGGAGGGAGGAGTCTGAGACAGTCCAGCTGAATTTGAGGTCGGGATGGAAGGTGTTAGTAAAGTTGATGAACTGTTCAACCTCCTCGTGGGAGCACGAGGCAGCGCCGATACAGTCATCGATGTAGCGGAGGAAAAGGTGGGGGGTGGTGCCAGTGTAGTTGCGGAAGATGGACTGTTCCGCATATCCTACGAAGAGGCAGGCATAGCTGGGGCCCATGCGGGTGCCCATGGCAACTCCTTTAGTTTGGAGGAAGTGTGAGGATTGAAAAGAGAAGTTATTCAGGGTGAGGACCAATTCAGTCAGTCGAAGGAGGGTGTCAGTGGAAGGGTACTGGTTGGTGCGGGCGGGAAAGGAAGAAGCGGAGGGCTTTGATCCTTCGTGATGGGGGATGGAGGTGTACAGGGACTGGATGTCCATAGTGAAAATAAGGCGTTGGGGACCGGGGAAGCGAAAATCCTGGAAGAGGTGGAGGGCGTGGGTGGTGTCCCGAACGTAGGTGGGGAGTTCTTGGACTAAAGGGGACAGGACTGTGTAGAGGTATTGGGAGGTGAGTTCGGTGGGGCAGGAGCAGGCTGAGACAATGGGTCGGCCGGGGCAGGCAGGTTTGTGGATTTTGGGGAGGAGGTAGAAACGGGCGGTGCGGGTTGTGGGACTATGAGGTTGGAGGCGGTGGATGTGAGATCCCCTGAGGTGATGAGGTCATGGATGGTCTGGGAGATGGTGGTTTGGTGGTGGGAGGTGGGGTCGTGGTCAAGGGGGCGATAAGAGGAGGCGTCCGCGAGCTGGCGTTTGGCCTCAGCGGTATAAAGGTCAGTGCGCCAAACTACCACCGCGCCTTCCTTGTCTGCGGGTTTGATGGTGAGGTTGGGATTGGAGCGGAGGGAGTGGAGGGCTGCACGTTCTGAGGGTGAGAGGTTGGAGTGGGTGAGAGGGGTGGAGAGGTTGTGTCGGTTAATGTCACGGCGGCAGTTGGCTATAAAGAGGTCGAGGGCGGGTAGGAGGCCAGCATGGGGTGTCCAGGTGGATGTGGTGTGTTGGAGGCGGGAGAAGGGGTCGTCAGAGCGTGGGCGGGAGTCTTGGTTGTGAAAGTAGGCACGGAGGCGAAGGCGGCGGAAGAATTGTTCAATATCTCGGCGCGTGTTGAACTCATTAATCCAACTGTGTAGGGGAATGAAGGTGAGGCCCCTGCTGAGGACTGATCTTTCATCCTCAGAGAGGGGGAGATCTGGAGGGATGGTGAAAATCCGGCATGGTTGGGAGCTAGGACCTGGTGTGGGACTGGAGCTGGGGCTGGGGGCGGGGTTAGGGGCGGGGACAGAGATCGAAGTAGGGGCGGAGTTAGACGTGGTGACGTTGCTCGATGTCAAGCGTGGGGGCGGGGTCATGCGTCGTGATGGAAATAAGCGTGGGGGCGAGTCCCTCCTCCCTACCTTTTATCTTAGCCTGCTTGGCTACTCTCTCTCATTCCTGATGAAGGGCTTATGCTCGAAACGTCGAATTCTCTATTCCTGAGATGCTGCCTGGCCTGCTGTGCTTTGACCAGCAACACATTTTCAGCTGTGATCTCCAGCATCTGCAGACCTCATTTTTTACATGAGTTGTTTATCGCCGAGCAGAGGTGATTGAGAGAAGACATGATTGAGATGAACAAAATAATGAGGGATATTGATAGAAAGAAACTTTTCCTACTGATGGACAGATCGAATATTTGGCGCCAGAGATTTCAGGAAAAAGCAGCAAGGTTTCAATAGCTTTATCAGCCAGCGGGTGGTTGGAATTTGGAATGCACTGTCTGTCAGGGTCAGAGAGACAGAAATCCTCATAATCTGAAGAAATATCCAGATATGAATTGGTGATGCAGAGACATATAAGGCGATGGGCTAAATGATGGAAAATTTAATTCAGGTCGTCAAGTAGTTAGAACATAGAGCATAGAACAATACAGTGCAGGTTAGGCCCTTCAGCCCTCGTTGTTGCACCGACCTGTGAACTATTCTCAGCTCGTCCCTCTACGCTATCCCATAATAATCCATGTGCTTACTTTAGGATTGATTAAATCTCCCCAATTTGGCTGAGTTGACTACATTAGCAGGTAGTTTATTCTACACCCTTACTACTCTCTGCGTAAAGAACCTGCCTCTGCCATCTGTCAAATCTGTTACTCTTCTATTTGCTGTTATTCCCCCTCGTACACGCTGACGTCATCAACCTCGGGGAAAAAAAGATTTCCACTGTCTACCCTATTTAATCGTCTGATCATCATGTATGTGTCTATTAAGTCCCCTCTTAGCTTTCTTCTTACCAAATGAGAACAGGTACATGTCTTTCAGCCTTTACTCAGAAGACCTTCCCTCCAGACCAGGCAACACCCTGGTAAATCTTCTGTTCACCTTTTCCAATGCTCCCACGTCCTTCACCGAAATATGGGGCAAAGAACTTTACACAATATTCCAATTGTGGCCACACCAGCGTTTTGTATATTTGGAGCATGATATTGCGGCTCCGGAACTCAATCATCTATAAATGAAACCGAACACATTGTATGCCTTCTTAACAGCACTATCCACCAGAGTGGCAACTTGCAGGAATCTATGTACATGGACTCCAAGTTCCCCCTGCACATCTGCACTACCAAGAATCTTTACATCGACGCAGTGCTCTGCCTTCCTGTTTTCCTTCCCAAAGTGCATCACCTCACATGTAACTGCATTGAACTCCATTTACCAACTCTCAGCCCAATTCTGCAGTTTATGAAAGTCCCCTTGCAACCAGTATTCTTCTACACTCTCCACTACTCCACCAACTTTCGTATCGTCTGCATACTTACTAATCCATCCGCCTATGCCTGCGTCTAAGTCATTTATCAATATGACAAACAACAGTGTTTCGAAAACAGATCCTTATGGTAGATCAATTGTAACCAGCTGTTTTTGGCAAGTGCGGCCACAACAGGCTGAACGGCTTCCTTCGACTTTGTTTGCCTCGGGAGAATCGTGGTTACTGTCCCCGCGTGTCACAGGGTTTAAACCCCGCCGGGGGCACCGTAAATATTTTAAAACGGTCGCTCTCTTCCCCAGTGAAGATTATTAATGTTTGTCGTTCCATTCTCGATTGGACATGTCACAGAAAATACAGTGCTCTCTGAATCAGTGTGGGGAAGGACTGCAGCTCCTGGGGAGACAGAATGGAGGTGAAACTGCAAGCACGTGACTTCTGCAAGCTTCACACTGTGTCCGTGTTGGAATGAAAACCATTTGATAGACTTATTCCAGATTGAAGTGTTTACTGGAAGCATGAAGCTGAGGGAGCAACATTGTAAAGCGATTCAGATCTGAGTGCAGAAACATTTCCTGCAGCAATAATGAGGTTGCACAGCACAGAGTCGCGTTTGGATGTTTTGAATTCGGGTTGATGGGCGCAGCTTGTTTTCGATAGGCTGAGTTACCAGGTTATAAATGCATGGTGTTTATTGTGATGGTACATTTGCTCAATGGTTAGCACTGCTGTTAGTTCTGCAGGTTCGGTGGATTGACCATGTTAAATGGCCTCTCGTGTCCAGGAAGTGAATTCAATAAGTTGTTAGTTAGCCATGGGTAATGCTGGGATAAGGTCAGCAGTAACACGATGCCAGGTTTTATTCCAGTGTGTTTATTTGAAATCACATGCCACAGGGCTGTCCCTTCTTCAGGTGAAATATGCGGGGATAGAGAGAGGGTCTATGTCTGGGTGAGATACTCTTCTGTCACTCAGAGAGTCCGTTTCCAAAACATTTGCAAAGGCACATTTAGAGACACACAAGCAGTGAGTTTCACTAGGGGAGAGACAGCCTGTGGCGGGGTATAAGTGCCTAATTTGGATGACTTTAAATGTAAAGAAATATTGTGAACGAGTGCAGCTGAATAAGATTCAGCCAAAAAGAACCCGACGATTTTGAAGAATGTGCATTAATATTCCACATGAAGCATTATAATTGGAACTGAGCAGATGTGATTGATTGTCAAAGAAAGACATTGCATAATGAATAGGAAGTGACCCGTCGTTTGAGATCTATTTACTGCTTTAATCACATGCCTTAAATATTTCAGGACAATCACCACGATGTTGAGTTCATTTGATACCCACTGAAATCGGCCAGAGTAACTGAGCAGCAAACGGGCATTTTGTTTTTGCAGTTTAACCTTCTGTTTTTCTCATGAGTGTTTCGTTTAAGCTGAAATAAATTCGAAGTAAAATTTAATACATCTTTAAACGTTCCAATTAAGTATATCCAATTCACTTCCGGTCATTGCCCTGCACAGAGTGAGGTTGCAGCAAAATTAGTAAAATGAAACGAACAAAACAGCATTTCCAGGAATTTTACCCAGCTCAGGTTCAGCCATAGGAGAAAGGCCATCGAGCTATAACATGACCTACACTTCTCTCTCCATATATACTTCTTCACGTGCGAGAGAATCTGACTGAATAAATTATGAGACGAGGCGAAATGTGTGTGTGAATGTGACTGGCATTTCTTGTTCGATGGTTCTTTCTGAGGCAGTTCTCACTCAGAATGAATTAAAGACAACTGTTCCTTCCAAGAACCATGTTGATTTCTTGAATTTTACTGGTATTATTCCGCTGAAAGCAGAAACATAATGGTGTGGATTCGATTCTGCTCAGGGAATTTCTCATCCCCGATCTTCACCATACATACTCTTAATGCATCACATGTCAGCCCATTTTGCCAGCCCATTAAGTGGCCAAGAGATAAAGTGGTGGGTTGGCAATTCAGTGAGTACGTGTGTGTTCCAATCCTACTCGGCTTTCTCCTTCCATTAAACACAGATGTGGTCTTCCTTTGTGTCTTATACTCTTTGGTTGACATGTGATGGAGAACGTTGCTCTTGTCTTGCATTGTATGGGAGGATCATGAATTATTGAAACCACATCAAAGTCGAAATAAAGCAGTTTGATTCTGTTGTAGGTTAAATTGTGATAATGAAAGTCAATGCAACTTTTCTTTCCTATTTCATTCCATCTTGACTTTCTCAGAATTTACATCGAATGAAGGAGAAACAAATAAGGAGAGAACAGGAGCAATAATTTATCCAGTGGGATTGTGAATTACTATTTTAACGTAACACTCCTCACTGACCAGTATTTCAAACTGTCAATTAGAATTGGAACCGCAGAAAACTTCTGAAATGAAATGAACATTTCATTCTTCCTTAACGTTTCGCTGTGTGTGAATCTTACCTCAAACCATCCTCCAGCGTGATCACAAAGTTGCCAACAATGTAAGGTTCACCAATTTTCTAAAACAATCACAACTGCATATATCCATTTGTGGTGTGTCCATTGTCATTTGTTGCCTCCAGGTCTTAGAACCCTCAATGGGGGCCTTTTGGTTCGAGATCGGTCAAAAGAATCAACGAATGCGGTTGTTCAAAAAGCAAGCGTCATTAGTTTATTTAATTAAGGTACCTTGAAACAATTCTATCCAGCAACACAGAGGTTAGACCTTCTGTGTTCCGTGGTGAAATTGCACAGTTATATTTGAAAATTAGGCATTATTTACACTTTTTTGAGAAATACTACAGCCTTACTTACAAGAAAGACTAATCACATATAATATAGTGACATGATTTGCAGCACGTTAATCCAATGATAATTCCTGGGAAAGAGTTCTTAATTACAAAAACGTCCAATCAACTGTAATTAGATTAGACTTACAGTGTGGAAACAGGCCCTTCAGCCCAACAAGTCCACACCGACCCGCCGAAGCGCAACCCACCCATACCCCTACATTTACCCCTTACCTAACACTATGAGCAATTTAGCTTGGCCAATTCACCTGACCCGCACATCTTTGGACTGTGGGAGGAAACCGGAGCACCCGGAGGAAACCCACGCAGACACGGGGAGAACGTGCAAACTCCACACAGTCAGTCGCCTGAGTCGGGAATTGAACCCGGGTCTACAGGCACTGTGAGGCAGCAGTGCTAACCACTGTGCCACCGTGCCGCCCACTTCATTTGTTTAGATTATGGAGGCAAGATTGAAAACATGTTAATCCAATGGTAATTCCTTGGAAAAGAAATCTTATTTACGTAAGTTGTCATGCCATGGCAAGAGTTCAAGGTAATTTCAAATGGTCAAATAATGTGTCAGTATTTATTTTATGAAATCTCTGTTGTTCTCCTATCTTAGAATTTCAGCTTAATTCTGCAAATCACCAGGACAAGTTCACAGGGTTCAATCATTATTCTCAGGAATCTTTTAAATTGAAAAAAAACATTTCGTGTAAAGGAAAAATCCACATATAGTTATTACTGCAAGCAATAAACTAAATTCAAATTTTAGACCCTCATCTCCCCCTTTTGGACATTCTATGACCACATCATAAAGGCATGGAAGAAATCATTCCAATTCGATGGCAGTAAAAGACTGCTTTATTTCCTCTTCCTTCGAAGGGGCACCAAGAGCAGGCAATGGTATTTCCTAATCTTCATCTAAGTGGAGAAGAAGAATTTTCTGGGTCGAACCAATATTGTCTTTAGAAGTTAATATTTTAGCAATAATTCACTTCACTTCACAATACAAGCAAAAAGACCAATTAAAACCATTGCACTACACATAGCCGTATTAATTAGCTAGTTGCACATTTCTTCTTCATGAGCTTATGAGACTAGTTCCTGATCTGTTTGATCAGTTTGATAAACCTTCTCGAACACTTCATCCTATCCTGTCGAAATTCTAAACTTATCAATAAAAGATGTTAGACCAAATGATGCAGGAGTGCAAGTCGACCATTCAGACAATCGAGTCTGCTCCAACATTCAATGAACTCATGGCTGATCTGATCATCTTCATCTCCATTCTCCTCCCTTACCTCGACAAAGCTTCATCGTCTTTCTGATTAAATGTCTGTCACAGTTTGAAAATACCCAACAACTCAGCCTCAACGGCGGTTTCGGGAATGAGTTCCATTGATTCACTGGCCACTGAGCAAAGAAATTAAT
Source organism: Hemiscyllium ocellatum (assembly GCF_020745735.1). NCBI lineage: Eukaryota > Metazoa > Chordata > Chondrichthyes > Orectolobiformes > Hemiscylliidae > Hemiscyllium > Hemiscyllium ocellatum. The sequence goes on from NC_083405.1 coordinate 2,956,590, forward strand.
CTTCATTTCCGAATTAAATAGGCAATATCTAATTCTGAGATTATATCCTTTGGTGTTCTCCTCACACCAGAGGGAAACCACATATCCATATCTACCCTGTGAAAATCCCATGAATATTTAACATTTACAAATGATATTACTTGATTATAGAGCTCTCTCTCCTCGCACCCCTCCCTCCACTCCGCCTCCTTTGTTTCAAGGAGATTAATCCCAGCCTAACCAATCTTTCCAAGAAGCTCCATTTTATCCAATGCTGGCAACATGTTTGTAAATCTCTGATATCCCCTGCAGTATCCTTGCATATTATGAAGGCAGGTAGAGAAATTTATGAGAGGCAATAGTTGAAATTTCAGGCAGAGACGTGAATTGGAACTTGAAATCAGATAAGAATAGAAATCGGATTTGTCCACACAAGGACTAAATACTGTAATGAGAACTCTGACAAATGAGAATCTAATCATATCCCATTGATATTCGGTGGCTTTACTGTAACCTCACCCTCATGTAATTGTCCGGGCAGCTAGTATTTAGGAAAAAACGGACTGAAACTGGCTATATAATCACTTTGATAACAGAAACCTCTGTGTTGGTAGATATTTTTGTTTACAAACTCAACTCGTGCCTCTGTGAAGCCTGCATTGTTTGCAAGCCACAACTGAGATGTGGAACAGAACTCTCTCCCTTTGCCTAAATGTCTGTAGCTTCAATTACACTTAAAGAACTGGACACCCTCCACGACAATGCAGTCACTTGATTGTACCCTATTCAATACATGAATATTCATTCCCATCACTGCGAAGGCGCAATTGCAGCAGAGTGCACTAACCACAAGATGCATTGGAGTAAGTCATCCAGGCATTTTTGACAGAACATTCAAAGCTCAACATTATAAGGAGGATGCATTGAAATGTCAACATTCGCAAGTCATCCACCAAGGCACATATCACCCTGACTTGGAGAGGTATCAGTGATAAATTCATTGAGTCGTGACGCGGTCTTGATGGGCAAAGTTGAATACTTCAGACCTCCATCTTTTATCTTACAATTGTAAAAAATGTTGATTTATGCAGTGACCAGACTTGTGCTCAGTCTTTTTGCTGTTCCCTAAGCTGTAAAGTTCTACTGTCATACACAACCTGTGGTCGACAAAAGCAAATATCCCAAAACCCTTGAATCAACTGATTCCCCTCAAGATTAGAGTGGTGTTGGAGAAGCACAGCAGGTCTGGTAGCATCTGAGGAGCAGGAAAACTGAACGTTTCAGGCAAAAGCCCTTCATGGTTTGTGCGAAGATTTGTAGCTCGGGTGCTCGTTGTTGTGGTTCTGTTCGCCGAGCTGGAAGTTTTTGTTGCAAACGTTTCGTCCCCGGGCTAGGCGACATCATCAGTGCTCTGGAGCCTCCTGCGAAGCGCTTCTTTGATGTTTCTTCCGTATTTATAGTGGTCTGTCCTTGCTGCTTCCGGGTGTCAGTTTCCGCTGTCCGCTGTAGTGGTTGGTATATTGGGTCCAGGTCGATGTGTTTGTTGATGGAGTTTGTGGATGAATGCCATGCCTCTAGGAATTCCCTGGCTGTTCTCTGTCTGGCTTGCCCTATGATAGTAGTGTTTTCCCAGTCGAATTCATGTCGCTTGTTGTCTGCGTGTGTGGCTACTAGGGATAGCTGGTCGTGTCGTTTCGTGGCTAGTTGATGTTCATGTATGCGGATTGTTAGCTGTCTTCCTGTTTGTCCTGTATAGTGTTTTGTGCAGTCCTTGCATGGTATTTTGTAAACTACATTAGTTTTGCTCATGTATCGGGTATCGGGTCCTTTGTTCTAGTGAGTTGTTGTCTGAGCGTGGCTGTTGGTTTGTGTGCCGTTATGAGTCCTAAGGGTCGCAGTAGTCTGGCTGTCAGTTCTGAAACGCTCCTGATGTATGGGAGTGTGGCTAGTCCTTTTGGTTGTGGCATGTCCTCGTTCCGTGGTCTGTCTCTTAGGCATCTGTTGATAAAGTTGCGCGGGTATCCGTTTTTGGCGAATACCTTGTATAGGTGTTCCTCTTCCTTTTTTCGCAGTTCTGGTGTACTGCAGTGTGTTGTGGCACTTTTGAATAGTGTCCTGATGCAGCTTCGTTTGTGTGTGTTGGGGTAGTTACTTTCATAGTTTAGGACTTGGTCTCTGTGTGTTGTTTTCCTGTGTACCCTTGTGGTGAATTCTCCGTTCGGTGTTCTCTGTACTATCACGTCTAGGAATGGGAGTTGGCTATCCTTTTCTTCTTCTCTCATGAATCGGATTCCTGTGAGTGTAGCGTTGATGATCCGGTGTGTTTCTTCTATTTCCGTGTTTTTAATGATTACAAACGTGTCATCGACATATCTGACCCAGAGTTTGGGTTGAATTTGTGGTAGGGCTGTTTGTTCCAGCCTTTGCATAACTGCCTCTGCTATGAGTCCCGAGATTGCTGATCCCATGGGTGTTCCGTTGATTTGTTCGTATATCTGATTGTTGAATGTAAAGTGTGTAGTGAGGCACAAGTCCAGTAGTTTAAGTATGCCGTCTTTGTTGATAGGTTCCGCCTCCTGTTTTCTGTTCTGTATGCCCAGTAGGTTGGCTATTGTTTTCTCTGGCTAG